>NW_006921736.1:2164881-2181944 GCF_000298275.1 Orycteropus afer afer
ACTCAATGGCAAACAACAACAACACAACAACATAATGGTGATTCAAGTTTAAGTAGCTTTAAGTTTGATCATTTCCTCAAAAAATTACAGTAATCAATAAATCAAATGGCATACTGTATTATGCAAGTCTGTACAAAAGACTTGTTTAAAGTGTTAAAAAAACAATGATGTCACTTAGATGACTGAAGTGAGTTTGATCCAAACCATGGTTTTTTCAGTTGCTTCATATGCATGGGAAAGGTGAATAATGAAAAAGGAAGACACAGGAATAATGAATGCATTCAAATTTTGGTGTTGGCAAAGAATACACTGTGTACTACAACAATAATGAACAAATCAGTATCAGAAGAAAAACAATGAGAATGCTACTTAGAAGTGAAAATGGTGTCACTTACTTTGGACACATAATTAGAAAAGACTAATCACTAAAAAAGGCCATCATGTTTGGTAATGAGCTAACAAAAATGACAGAAACCTTCGATGAGGTGGATTGACAATGGAACTGCAACAATGGACTCAAACATAACAATGATGATGAAGACGACACAGAACCAGGCAATGTTTCACTCTGTTATACATAAGGTCTCCATGAGTTGGAGATAACTCAACAGCAACTAACAACAACAAGAGCTGTGTACCAGGTCTTGGAAATACCATATGATCCAATAGAAAAAGTCCCTCCCTCAAGGAGCTTTCTGTCTGAGCTCTCTTGGATTTTCTTAACTTTCCATATGCCTCAGTTTTTGGATGTTGATATGACATAATAGATGAGGAAACCAATGGGCATATAAATCTGAAAATGTTTAACTAACAAACCTGTTTATTCTAAAGAGACCCTATACTCAGAACCTCAGTAGAACTTCGTTTTAAGCTTTCCATCAAGCATGATATGTGAATACCTCTTAAATTCTTCTAATTAATTTCTGTTCAGAATATTAACTTGATGGTTTATAAGGTAAAGAAATGAGAGATATACTTCAAATGTCAAGAAAATGAATAAAACTTGGAATAAAATGAATAGCATTATTAATAATGGCATACAGTAATGTCACATTAGTAAAACAAGTTATAAAGATAAAACAAGTTCATCATTTTTTTTTTTAATCATCACACCCTTAATGGCGTTTTAAGCCATGTATCTACTGCCTTTTTCCTTTTATTGGTTTCCCAAATAAGATGTTGATTGTTTGCTCTTAATAGCAATCCTAGGCTGAAATGTGCCCTTCTTAAAAGAGAAATGATGTCCCCTTTTTAGTGGTTTTTGAAAGACCGCAAGTCAGCTCGTAAATTACGTTACAAGAGCTTAGATTCAATACCAGAAAGAATTGCATGACCCACAGAATAAATACTGTGGTTTTTGAGATGGCCAAGTTTCTAAAATCAAGTTGTAATGATTTGACTGATAAGTATTAATCCCAAACTTTGGAATTTTTCCTATCTCAACTAAGTTTTTCCCTAAAATAAATTTCCAGAGAAACTTTTCAAAAAAAGAAAGAAAAGAAAAGAAACTTCACTTAAGTATAGAAATCTGCCGATCTCAGCTGGGACTATTTTAATGCAATTGTTATTGGAAACATATAAATATTCAATATGGATTGGAGCCTCGGATTATCTATATTGAGAGATTGATAATATTATTGTGATATGTCTGATAACCAATTTAATGTCTCACCTGTATTCTCATTTCATTGTACAAACATTTATGTGCTACTGTGCTATCCACCATTAGGTGCCAAAAGAGAAGATAATTAAAAGTAGTCCTTAATGCGAAAGCAGAGTCCCTGGCTGGTGCAGTTAAGGGAGGGGCTCAGCTGCTAAACGAAATGTTGGAGATTAAAGTCCACCCACCCGTGCTTCAGAAGAAAGCCTAGCTATCTCCTACTGAAAACTCAGCCACTGAATACCTTACGAAGCTCAGTCCTCTGACGAACATGAGATTGGCATAAGTTGGTGTTGATGCAATGATGTCTGGTTTTTCACCAGAGCACTTACAACATAGTGGACAATGCTTAACGAATGAACAATACTATAAGGCAAGAGGATGTTAGTGGTAAATAGAAGTGTGAAGATGTAGAAAAAGTAATTATCCTAACATAGAAGAATTGAGGAAGACTTCATTTACTGAGGAAGTGGAGAGGATTGGGCCCCCCACCAAAAGAGGAAAATCTTGGTTTCCATCTGTTCAGTTCTTCTTATGTGTCAGGCATGTCACAAATCTCAAAGCTTAGTGTATAGTGGGCAGTAATTGAAAAGGACAGTAAATTACTGAAGCAAACCATTCTAAAAGAAGTTTTCTTTTTAAACATTTTTAGGCTTCAAAGTGTGAATGAACATCCCTTTCAAATAATGCATAACTATACTATTTTTGTCAGAAAGTTAGCTTCAGTGACTTGTATCTTCTATATTTCCTGTGTCCTCTATTTCAGTTCTAATCTAAATACTGCATAAATCATATCCCATTGTGATAAACCAACCCAGAATTGAGAAGACAGGTTTTTCATCCTAAATCTCTAAATTGTATCTATTTGAATCTTCTTATAGATGCTTCTTTAAGCAGCATGATTTGTTTCTTTATTTACTTATTGAACACTCAAAAAATTGAATCCTACTATTTTTCTTTTCCCCAAGATTCCATTATGAATTTAATTTTAAGCCACATGCAGGTACCTCCATGACTTTTTAGACTTGTTTTTGGGTTTGGGCAGCCTCATCTTTGCAGAACAAGCAAGAGTTCATGTGGTCTGCCTTTAAATCTCCATTTTAGAATAAGTTTCATTAGTTGAAGTTTTCAGAACATATCTCTACTTTTGCAATGCTCTGGAAGTAGACAAACATTCTTTTACGATGAACAAGTGCACTAAAATACAGAGAGGAAATGTGGAAGTTGTGCTAAAATTATGAGATGTCTAATTTACTCTCGTTTTGCTCTCTTATTCCTTATCTCTTCCTTCCCTCCATCTCTAACCCCACATGAGTTTTGGGCATCTGGAAATTACATAAAAGCCCATCATTTCACATTAACATCCCCCCCCCAAAAAAAAAAAAACCCACGTATCTCTTGGCAAAAAGTTTCAGGTATTTGCTGACAGCCTCTTGTAGAGGTAGCACAAAGGGATTCTCACTTTATAACAGAGCAGATTTTGCTGGGATTCTCCTTTCCATAATTCTTTCCCATCTTCACAGCATGCCTGTCTCATTCTTTATATTCTTCCAAGCCCCAAGCCACTCCTTTCCCATTCCCCATACTGGGGCTTCCTCCCCACTTCATCCTCTCTCTGGTTGACTTGTTCCCTTCCATATTCCTTGGTCTGTTTCCTTCAAGAGAATCCCAAGCCATTTCTTAGATTTGGAAACATTTTCCTTAGGCTGATGTACATATCATACTGGCCAGTAAAGCAAAAGAGTCTTCCTTAAGACCCACAAAGCCAAGAACTTGGGGGAATGTTAATACTTGCAAATTAATAATTTGCTCTCATTTCCCTTTCTTTTCTTCATCCTCCTCACTCTTGCTCCTTTGACTACCCCCTTCCAGTTTTTCAGTCCTTTTTCCCCCTTCTTATGTGTAATATCTTTCCAATTCTCTCAAAATCAAGTCAGAAGAAAAATATATAGGAAATGCTTCACAACTAGTCATTACCTTCTTAAATGACCCTCTATCCATTACTTCAGTAAGGAATTTAGGAAGGTAATGCCTAGTTGTGAAACACTTTTGCAATAATGAAAAAGTGGTTAAATTGCCTTCAATGTTCAACAAAAATAGATAACATCTCTTGTAATTTTCTACATTTTTTTTCCCCCACTGACCTAGTTGCTGTTTGGTTTAGTTGCTATTTTGTTTTATGAAAGCAGGGCCTCACACATTTCTCTGCCTCTGAACTTTCATACTCACTTCCTCTCCTGCCAACTTGCTCCACCATTCCAATCTACACTTTTTTCTCTGTCCTCACAGTTGAGGACTGGACTTTTGTTCTCAACACCTGACATATCTGGAATAATCTATCACAAAGTCATTCATCTGTTTTTTTAGAAGCATTGGGTTACTAGGGTTCCATTTATTTCTTTGTAGCATGTGTTTTTATAATGGCATTCACTAAGCAAGTATTTAGCATCTAGCATTGATATTTATTTTGCATTCTATGTTAGGCATTTCTCTTTTAAACACTACCAATTCTCCATCCAAATCTAATCTCTCCTTTGATTGCATGGTAGTTTTTTATGCCTATAGACCAAGGTGATATGACAAGTAGTTTATGACTTGATGGATTAAATCTATGCTACATACTTCCTTACTAAAGTAATGGATAGAAGTGAAATCATAGCCTATAGAGAATTTTTAAAAAGTAAAATGTATTTTATTCCTTTCAGTAGAAACTATATTTGGTAGTTGTTTTTTCCCTGCCACTCTCCTCCAAATCTTCATTGAGGAAGATCTTTATCAGCTTATAAATACTGGAAATATAATTTATAGCCTCCTTCAGATCAAACATGATGAACAAATAGATACTATCTTTGGGTTCTCTATAAGACCATTCAGATAGGAGTGAGGCATACTTTTCAGATCAGTCTATTTTATAATAGGATGTACAGGTAACAACATCACTGTAAAACAAATGAGAACATGGTCATACAAAAGAAGAGTAACATGATATAATCAGGAGCAATCATATTCATTGAAGGGACTCTTCACCTTTGACATACAAAGTTGAGACAGTAGTGTCTTTTGTAGGTATGGCATTGCCTAATGGCTCACCCATGTGGTCTCCTGTTGCAGGAGGTCCTCTGGAAGCAAGCTAAGCAAGGAGCCACCAGAGGGGGATGAAGGCATGAAAATCCCAGGGAAAAGGAGAGGGAAGGGGAGGCTTCTGTATGTTTTCACAAGGTCCTCCTGCAGCAAAATAGCCTGTGGGTCAGAAAACTCCAAAGAACAGCAGTGTCCTAGGGTCCTTATAACTCTAGGATTTTGTCTTATCTAAGGAACTCTAGAATACAGAGTCACTGTCTCAAAAAGAATTGATCAATGTCCAAATATTTTAGAAAGTAGCATATGATTAAGAACAAATGATATTGAAAGAAGAAGTCCAACCTGACGGAAGGAATTTGTGGTAAAAAAGGCTCCAGGAATTGACGGAATACCCAGTGAGATGTTTCAACAAACAGATACATTGTTGGAGGTGCCTACTCATTTATTCCAAGAAATTTGGAAGACAGCTACCTGGCCAACTGATTGGAAGAGATCGACATCTGTGCCCATTACAAAGAAAGGTGATCCAACTTAACGTGGAACTATCAGACAATATCATTAATATTACACGAAAGTAAAATCTTGTTGAAGATCATTCAAAAACAGTTGCAGCAGTATATTGACAGGGAACTTCCAGAAATGCAAGGTGGATTCAGAAGAGGACGTGGAATGAGGGTACATTCCCAAAGAGACACTGACTTCTGGAGCTCAGAAAACTATATTAATTAAATGATTTATTCATATAAGGAGAACCTAGCCCAGTCTGACCATTATGAGATCAATGGAATTTTGAATAACTTCCTGTCACCTGACATTAATTAATTTATTTTTGCTTTCATTTTTACAGTTATTCATTTATTGAGCATTTATTTAACATCCCTAAGGGCCAGGTCCAAAACCAAGACTAATGATACAGAATCAAATCACATCCTTAACACTCTGAAGTCCATTGTCCAGTGAAGGAGACAGACATGTGATGGTTGGAGGTAGTGTGATGATTGCAGCAGTTGCATAGGCCTACGAGAAGGGAGGGTTTTTTTGTTTTTTTTTTTTTCCTCCTGGGAGAGGTAAGGGGAAAACTAACAGAAATTATGGTAGTCATGCTAAGTCTTCAAGGATGAATACATTTTTTTCCCAGCCAGAGAAGGATGGAGAAAGGATAGTCCAGATGGAGGGAAGAACAAATAGAAAAGCACCAAGGCAAGAAAGAGCGCAGAGTGCTGGAGGAGTGGGGAATGTGACGAGTGCAGAATTGCTGGAGGGTGGTATAGAAAGAAGCTTGTGTCTCGAGATGAGGCCAGATAGGGAAAGGCCAGATTGAGGCCTTGGATATTGTGCTGAAGAACTTGTACTTTCATCTTGCAAGCTTGTGATGGTTTACCCATAAGCCATGGGCCACCTATGACTTTATCTGAGCCCATAATCTAGTTTCAGGTTGAAAGATTAGGAAGTCATTCTCTTGTTGCTCTTTTTCAAAAATGTGTAGGTATTAACATTTTATGTTTAAAATGCAGTTTCAATTTTCCCAATGCCAATCTTCTATTCCATAGACTCAAAACCAAAAACCAAACTCACTGCTGTGGAGTCAGATCTGTAGACTATCATTGTTGTTATTTGCCATCGAGTCAGACCCGACTCGTAAGGATCCCTCCTTATGTTTCCGAGGCAGTATCACTATGGAAGTATATTACCCAACCTTCCTTCCGAGGAGTGGCTGGTGAGTTTGAACTGCTAGCCTTCTGGTTAGCAGTCAAGTGCCTTAGCCATTATGCTACCAGAGCTCCCATCCATAGACTAGGTAATATATTTTGGAAGAATGTACAGTTAATGGATTGGACTCAGTAAAACTATTTTCAGTTTTGGTGGAAGAAAAACATTTAGCCTGATAAATATTTTCATGGTGCAAGGGGGTCTTATTCGATGGTTTTCACCAGAGAAGAGACAGTGAGATTTGCGATCACTCCAGAGGCAATGTGGAAAGGGAAGGTCTCTGGCAAGGTATATTTTACCACTCTGGAGATTCAATTAAAGCAAATCCTTTTTAAGCACTTTACGGCTAGACAGGATAGCAGAAGAAGATAATGTAGTCTCACTGTGTGCCATTCTATGCAAGTGGGAATGCCATCAGAACAAAATTCTTTGGACTCTCCCTTTTTGGTAAGACAGAGGAATCAGGAAGAGGAAGACAGAGAAAACTACAAAGCACCTTTCCATATAAGTGCATAAAAGCCTGATGTTATTTAAACTATTAGGTTGTACATGATTCTCAAAAGCTTGCACCATTAACAGACCACAGAAGAAGCATTAGGAAATTCCAGAGCAATGCCTGATTTTGCCTACAGTATATTTAGCTTAATGTACTCTTGTTTTGCCATTTAGAATACTTTATCATATCTTACCATAATTTTAAAGACTGTCGTTGTCATATTTAAGAACAATACATCATTGACTCTGAAACATCCACTTTTTCAATGAGTCACCTTGGGAAGGTGAGGAGACAGAAAGAAGTTAGAAAATTGAGACAATTCCAAAAGGTTTTAGAAAGAAAGGTTTTGTGTCATAGGAATCTTTAGTCAATGTTGTTGGGAAGGTCTGATTTCAGTATAACCAAGCTAGAGTTCCCTGTTGAGGTCAGTGTAATAATGTATTTAATGCTTTATTTAATCTGTCTTCTTTTCTGGACTGCAGACTCTGCCAGGCCAGGGATCACATCTCTCTTCGCTCACTGCTGAATCCACAGCACATGTTACAGAGCAGGGAGTACTAGAAGGAGCTCAGTAGACATCAACTGCATGATTAAATGATGTTGGAATGGTTACATTATTGATCTAACTATTGAGTGGCCTAGAACAAGGATAGGCTGTGGGAGGATATGATAGAATCTGGTGTAGGAGGAGGTAGAGGTTGTCAAATTTTCTGAGCTACAAGTAGTTTAAAATGTTGTTATGTTGTTACTAGGTGTCATCAAGTTGGTTGACTCATAGCAATCCCAGGTACAACAGGAAAAAAAAAAAAAAAAAACCTGCCTGGTCCTGCACCATCCACTTAGTCTTGCTTAGCTTGAGCCCATTGTTGTAGCCACAAGATGGATTGATGAGTGTCAATCCATCTCATCAGTGTCTTCCTCTATTTCACTGATCATCTACTTTACCAAGCATGATATCCTTCTCCAGGAACTAGTCTTTACTGAAAACATAAGCAAAGAATGATAGGTGAAGTTCCTGACTTCTAAGAAACATTCAGGCTGTTTGTTCTTCTGGCAGTCCATGGGACATTCAATATTCTTCACCAACACCATAATCAAAATCAATCAGTTCTTCTTCAGTCTTCCTTATTTGTTGTCCAGGTTTCACATGCATATGAGGGAATTGAAAAGACAATGGCTTGGGTCAGGTCCACCTTAGTCTTCAAAGTGACAGCTTTGCTCTTTAACACTTCAAAGGGCTATTTTGCAGTAGATTTTTCCAATGCACTATGTCCTTTGATTCCCTGACTGCTGCTTCCATGAGTGTTGATTGTGGATCCAAGTAAAATGAAATCCTTGACAGCTTCAATCTTTTCTTCATTTATCATGATATTGCTTATTGATCCAGTTGTGAGGATTTTTCTTTATGTTGAGATGTAATCCGTTCTGTAGACTGTAGTATTTGATCTTCATGAGTGTGCTCATCAAGTCTTTCACTTTCAGCAAGCAGGGTTGTGTCATCCGCATATCACAGCTTGTTAATGAGTCTTTGTCCAGTCCTGACGTTGTGCTCTTTTTCATATAGTCAAACTTCTCAGATTATTTGCTCAGAATACAGACTGAATAGTATGGTAAAAAGATACAATCATGATGCACACCTTTCCTAATTGTAAACCATGCAATATACCCTTGTCCTGTTCAAATGGCTGCCTCTTGGTCTTGTGCAAGTTCCTCATAAGCACAATTAAGTGTTCAGGTATTCCCATTCTTTGCAAAGTTATCCACAGTTTATTATGAGTCATGCGTTGAATGCCTTTGCATAGTGAATAAAACACAAGTAAATATCTTTCTGATATTCTCTGCTTTCAGCCAAGATCCATCTGACATCAGCAATGTTATTCTTCATTCTACATTCTCTTCTGAATCTAGCTTGAATATTTGACAGCTCCCTGTCTGTGTACTTCTGCAATGGTTTTGAAATATTTTCAGCAAACTTTTACTTGTGAGTGAATTTTAGTAAATTCAGTATTCTGTTTGATCCCTTTCTCTGGAATGGGTGCAAATACAGATCCCTTCCAGCCAGTTGGCCAGGAATCTGTCTTCCAAATTTCCTGGTATAGAAGAGAGCACTTCCAGCACGGCATCAATTTATTGAAACATCTCCATGATTATTACATCAATTCCTGGAGCCTTGTTTTTCACCAATTCCTTCAGCGCAGCTTGGACTTCTTCCTTCAATACCATCAGTTCTTGATGATATGCTACCTCCTGAAATGATTGAATATCATCAATTTATTTTTGTTACAGTAACTGTGTATTCCTTTGATCTTCTTTTGATGCTTCCTGTATCATTTAGTATGTTATCCATAGAATCCTTTAATATTACAACTTGATTTTTTTTCTTCAGGTCTTTTAGCTTGAGAAATGTTAAGTATATTCTTCCCTTTTGGTTTCCTAACTGCAGGCATTTGTAGATTTCATTATAGAACTTTCCTTTGTCTTCTGGAGCTGACCTTTGAAATCTGTTCAGCTATTTTACTCTGTCATTTCTCCCATTCACTTTAGCTACTCTATGTTCAAGAGCAAGTTTCAGAGTCTCTTCTGACATCCATTTTTCAGTCTTTTCTTTCTTTCATGTCTTTTCAATGGCTTTTTGTTGTCTTCATGTATGATGTCCTTGATGTTGTACCACAAATTGTCTGATCGTCAATCATTGGTGTTTAATGTGTCAAATCTGTTCTTGAGATGGTATAATGAAGTTCATATTTTGGCTCTTGTGAATTTGGTTCTCTGGTTTAAACTAGAGGCCATCTTGTTAAAAAGTTTTAAATGCTTGTAAAAGAAAACTTACATTAAATGTAATCAAAACAAAAACCCTGGTTACTTAGAGATGTTTTGAATGAATCTCATTTCCCAGAGATAATTAGTTACCATTTCATTATATAACTCCTTGCTTCCTTACTATGAGTGAATATTGGTATGCATTTATTTTTATAAAAAGAGATGCTATTGTACCTACTGTTTACCAACCTGATTTCTTCTACTGGCCTATCACAAATGTCTCTGTATTTCAACACATATATAACTTACACTGTACCTGATTCTGCATGCGTCTTTCTTCCCCTAGACTACTCATCATTTGCTGTGTACCCAGACCCTGACACATATTTGTTTCTCTATCAGTATTGGTTGATTGAAGACTACTGTTCTATTTGTATTATTTATATGGTTTCTTATCCTCTGAATATAAATAATTCATTTGATTAATCTTCTCTAGTTTGAATCTTAGACTTCCAAGAAATATTTTCACAGGAGCTTCTATAAGTGATTTCATCCATATCAATATGGGGAACTGTACATACTTTTTTTTTTTTCCCTGAATTTAAACTACACAGTATCCCCTTATTCTTTGGAAGCACTGCCTCTTGGTCTATATACAGGTTCCTCATGAGCACAATTAAGTGTTCTGGAATTACTATTCCATAATTTGTTATGATCCACACAGTTGAATGCCTTTGGCTACTCAATGAAACATAGGTAGACATTTTTCTGGTGTTCTCTGATTTCAGCCAAGATCCATCTGACATCAGTAATGATATCACTTATCCTATGTCCTTTTCTAAATCTGACTTCTATTTCTGGCATTTCCCTGTCTATATATGGCTGCAACCATTTATCAGAAAAATTTTACTTGTATATGATATTAATGATATTGTGCGTAATCAGATAATCAAAGAAGCTGGACTATATAAAGAAGAATGTGGCATCAAGATTAGAGGAAGACTCCTTAACAACCTGAGATGTGGGGATGATGTAACTTTGCTTGCTGAAAACAAAGAGGACTTGAAACACTGAATGATGAAGATCAATGACTATAGCCTTCAGTTTGGACTATACCTCAACATAAAGAATACAAAAATCCTTATAACTGGACCAATAAGCAACATCATGATAAATGGAGAAAAGACTGAAGCTGTCAAGCATTTTTATTTTACTTGGAAACACAATCAACACTCATGGAAGCATGATGACATATTGCATTGGGCAAATCTGCTACAAAAGACCTCTTTAAAATGTTAAGAGCAGTCATGTCACTTTGAAGACTAAGGTGCACCTGACTCAGGGTATATTCAATAGCCTTATGTGCATGCAAAAGCTGGTCACTGAATAAGGGAGACAAAAGAAGAATTGATGCATTTGAATTATGGTATTGGCAAAGCATATTGAATATACCATGGATTGCCAGAAGAACAAACAAATCTGTCTTGGATGAAGTACAGATGGAATCCTCCTTAAAAGTAAGGATAGTGAGACTTTGCCTCTTGTACTTTGGTCATCATCAGGAGAGACCAGTCCTAGAAAATGATATCATGCTTGAGAAAGGCCAGTGAAAAAGAGGAAGACCCTAATGAGATGGATTGATACAGTGACTGCAAGGATGGACTCAAGCATAGCAAAGATCGGGACAATGACACAGGGCACAGGACAATGGCACAGGCCAATAGAATGTTTCATTCTATTGTGCATAGCGTTGCTATGATGGTTGGGCAATCTACTTCTATAGTGATACCACCTTGGAAACCCAAGGAGGGGTTGCTGTGAGTCGGGTCTGACTCAAGGGCACATAACAACAACAACAACATGAGTTAGAACTGACTTAACAAGAGCTAACAAGAACAAATACATGCTTAAAATGATTAAATTATTAATTATAGAATCATTCATGAATACACTCACTATATAAAAATTGAAACGTTACAGACAAGCTTCTTATTAAAGTACTCTTTAACAACCCTTTTTCCTTGCAGGAAGTCATAGTTACCAGTTTGATATGAATCTTTCTAGATTATTCTAAGCTTTTCAATATTGCATATTATTATGTACTATTTTTTTTGTGTGTATGTGTTTTGTGTAATTGGTATGATGTCATTGTGATTATCCTGAAAATTTGTCTTCACTCAATGATGGTGTAGAATGTAATCTTATAAATATGTCATAATGGACAATTCAATGAGCAGCTGGATTCACGCAGATGTGGACCTTGAAACAAGGATGTCAGCACAGATAGCTTTGTCTTGAGGCAATTGGTGATTCCAGAAAGCACGAGTAGGGTATTGGGAAAGTGAACCAAGAGAGGAAAGGAAGCCAATATGTTGTTGTCTGGTAAGCAGAAAACTAATGTGGGCAACTAGTACTCAGTCCCACTGGAGCTTTCTGGGTGACTGTGTGGAACATGCCTCAGGGAAGCCCCATCTGAGGGTAATGAAACCAGGAGATTTATCTATTAACTGCAGCTCATCATTGGCTTCAGACTACCCCAGGAGTGTTAACTCCTTGCCACTCTTGACCTGCCCCATGACTGGATGGAACTTGACCCAGTCACAGATAGTCCTTGCATAGTCCTAGGATGCTCCCAGTAGGAAGCCTTTCCTGTCCAGGAAAGATGACTGCTGAAAGTTCACATATGGGCAGGGAACAGAGAGCTTAAGCTTCAACATCCTGCTTCATTACTTCTTATTGTGTGGTAATTTTTTTAACAAATATTTTTCTGGGGAAATATTCTTTTAACACTTTGAACTGAGCTCTATGTCTTGGTTCAATGTGTTTTCTTGTGAAAAACGCTCTAAGGCAAGGCAGTCTTACTCACAGCTCCATTGTTCAGTTTCTTTCAGAACTGCTTCTACTCCTTTTTTAGCTTCCTCTCCTGCTGAGTCAGCCAATCACCTTAATTGCCTTGAAACACTCTCTGGCTCTCCTAATACACAATCCAACTTGGTGACTTTCTCCCAGGAGAGGTTCACTGCTCCTATAGGTGGGTTTAAAGTGAATAGATCCAAGCAACACAGTCACTGCTTTAATGACTATGCCAGCTGAAATGCAACCTGTGTATCCAAGAAAATGTCTTTTTAAATACCAACTAAGCTGAATGTAATTTTTGCTGGTGCTCTGGTGGTGGGTTAATGATTCACTTATTGTTGCTAGAGCTTTGTTTGACAAGGGTGTTATGGTTTCCTCTAGTCCAGTGGCCCATGGGGTGTAGTCATCAGACCAGTAGTATTCGTATCACCTGGGAACTTGTTAGATGTGCAAATTCTTCATCCCTCAATCCTCAGATTTATCAAGTCAGAATCTTTGGGGGTGGGGCCCAGCAATCTGCTTTAACCAGCCTGCTAGGAGATTTTGATGAGCACTAAAGTTTGAGAAGTCCCTGGGTGCCACAATCAGGCTAAGTGCTCAACTACTAGCATAAAGGTTGGCAGTTTGAACCCACCTAGAGGGAGCTCTGGTAGCATAGTGCCTAAGGCACTTGACTGCTAACCAGAAGGCTGGCGGTTCAAACCCACCAGCCACTCCTCGGAAGGAAGGTTGGGCAATCCTACTTCCGTAGTGATACCGCCTCGGAAACCCAAGGAGGGGTCGCTATGAGTCGGGGCCGACTCAATGGCAAATAACAACAACAACAACAACAAAGAGGTAGTTCAGAAGACAGGCCTGGTGATCTACTTCCAAAAGATCACAGCCTTGGAAACCCTATGGAGTTGTTCTACTATGCAACACATGGGGTCACCATGAGTCAGAATCAACAGTAACTACAAAGAATAACAAAACTTGAGAACCAGTGCTGTAGTCATGCATTTATCCCAGTTCTTTTTGTTTATTCAATTTTCATAAAGAAAATTTCTTATCCTTCTTTATTTCTGTCTTTTTTGGAGCAAAATGGCAAATTCTTTAACCTAGTCTAGAGGTTTCTAACATATCTTGCAAAAAGCTTTTATTGGGTACTATCAGTGCTGTCCTTGAATATTCACATTTTTAAAATTATTTGCCAATATTTTGGGGAAAAAAAACTAGAAAAATGCAAAGTTGCAATTTTCTGGGAAAAAAAATGGCAAATATGCCCATATTTTTTCTCCCCAGTTGGCCTCACTTCACCATAGACCTCACTACTCCTAGTTATGTCACCTGTCTTGAGCCTGTAGGATGTTGCTTTAACTTGGTATCCAGAAACCTAACTAACATACAATATCCCAAAATGTGTGAAATCATAATAACTTCTACATTTTTTGTAGTGAGTTCATCCCTATGAGTTATGTATAGAATATATTGTTTTCAATTTTGATCAATGAGAGCATTGAATTTTATGTTTTTGTATTTTAACTGAACACTGATGATAGCAGTATGTAACCTACAAATGAGGATATACATATTTAATCCCCATAGCAACTCTCTTAAAGGTGCAGATTTTGTTATAGTTTTAGAGATAAGAGGTACAGAAGTTGGTGATTCTGGTTTATTTCTCCAAATTGTCAGCTATACATTTATGTACATTTTAATCGCCGTTTATTTTGAGCTGTTTATATGTTAACAGGAGGATAGTACAGTGTTGGTTTTTTTCTTTGTGTATGTGTGAAAAACTAGGAGGTTCTGTCCTTTATCTCCCATCCTTTGCTACATAGGAGCTCTGGTGGCATAGTGCCTAAGGCATTTGACTGCTAATCAGAAGATTGGTGGTTCAAACCCACCAGCCGCTCTGTGAAAGGAAGACTGGACAATCTACTTCCTTAAAGATTCACTACCTTGGAAACCCAAAGGGGGTCGCTATGAGTCAGAATCGACTCAATGGCAGTGAGTTTGGTTTGGTTTGGTTTAATGCCAAAAGGTAGGTAGGAAATTGCACTCTGCCTTTTCTGGAAGAAACTGCAAAGTTATGTAGCAAAGGGTAGGAATACAGGAGGAGTGAAGAATCGGGGCCAATAATTTAATCTACCACAGTAAACATTATGGACAATTATATAAGTAGCCAGGAATTCTGGGTTCTTCTCTAACGTCTACCACAAATTATATTATTGTTATTCTTAGTTGCAGTGCAGTCAGCCCCTGACTCATAGCATCCTCATGCAAAAAAGAACTGAAATGCTGCCTCGTTCTGTGTCATCCCCATGATAGGTTGAGTACAGACCATTGTGATCCTTGAGGTTTTCATTGGCTGACTTTCAGAAGTAGTTCTCCAGGTTTTTTTTTTTTTCCTAGTCTGTGTAAGTCTTTAAGTACCAGTGGCACCTGCTCAGCATTTTGCTAACAGATAATCTTCCATTGACAGACACGTGGTATCTGCACATAAGGTGTATTCGACAGGAATTATATGGCCTTGGAAAATCATTCTCCTTCTCCAGACCAAAGTTTCTAGATCTGTAAATTGATGAGGTTCTACGACTAGTCAGACAACTAATGAGATTGGTCATGAGACTTGAGTGTCAGCACAGGTGAATTGGTATTTGCATACTTTCAGAAGGAGGAAAACTAGCTAATTTAAGATTTTGGGGAAAAGCATGCTGTGCTTGACTAATTATGTCTAGCATGGGCACAAGAGAGTGGAGTGATGTCACAGATGATGAGTATTTATTACTCTGCTATGGAGATCTCTTAAGTCCCTTTCAGCTCTCTAATCATTCAATTCATTATTTTCCCAAATTTTATTACATTTTGAAAATGAAGTGCCAAAATTAACAGAGAGGAACATTCTTAGGTTGAGAACACCTTGTGTCCTAGAGATTTCATTTATAAATGACTGTGAGCTGTAAATAATCTGAAGTAGCATTCTAGTGATATTATCATAAAGTAATTACTAAAGTTTTGGGAATTACCACAGTGACATGTTTTAATTAACTTGCCCTATTGACGGCATCTTTTCCCTAATAGGTTTTACAGCTCCTTTTAGATTTACAGTAATTCCTTCATTTTTCTTTTATCTCCATTATTTATGTAAGCCATTTTCCCATTGAGGACACTCACTTTTGCAGCCACAGTGTTGGACGGAATACAGTTTTTTTGGCAGTGGTTTTTAGGACTTGAATCAAGTCCAGATCTTTATTTAGTTTCTATACTACATGAAAAATTGGAAGACAAATCCAGATAAAAATTTTTGTTGGTGTTATTGTGGCCTGTAATGATAAGGTTATGTTTAAGTGACTATGATTACAGGAAGAAGCTCTAGTAGTGCAGTGGTTAAAGCATTAGCCTGCTAATCAAAAGGTTGGCAATTCCAACTCACCAGCTGCTCCATGGGAAGAAGAGTAAGCAGTCTTTTTCTGTTAAGATTTACTGGTTTGGAAATCTTATGGGGCCGTTCTACTCTATCCTATAAGGTTGCTACAAATTGGAATCAACTTTGTGACAGTGAGTTGAGTTTGGTGTTTGGTGATTGCAGAAATGTAAAATATTCCATTCTTAAAACAAAGACACAAAGACATGAGTAATTAGACTCCTGAGATTATTGTTACTTCATTAATCCTAGAATTTACTTAATCTCAACTTTATTTTTAAAATATTTCCTTTATTAAAATAGTCTCCCATAACTATGCTCCTGAGTTTGCAATGATGTATTTTCAACTTTGTTAATAAGTGATTGGTTATAAGTATTAGTCCTAGAAATAAATTGGCAAATTCATTGAAGATAGGGGCCTATTAGTAAAGTCGATGTTAAATATGATTCTCTCATGATAATAAATAGTGATGGAGTGCTTACTGTGGTTGAGCATCATGGTAAGTCTGTTCCATGGGTTGTCTCATTTAATCCACACAACAATTTATGTGTCAGGCACAAATGTTGTTGCTTTTGTTAGCTGCCTTTGGATTGCCTTTAACTCTTAGTGTGACTCCATAGACAAGAGATAGAAATTCTTCCTGCTTGTGCACCATCCCCATGATTGATTGTGAATCAGATTGTTGTGACATATAGGATTTTCATTGGCTGGTTTGGCGTAGTGTCTAAGGCATTTAACTGTTAACTAGAAGGCTGGCAGTTCAAATCCTCGAAAGGAAGACTAGGCAATCTGCTTTCATAGAGATACCGCCTCAGAAACCCAAGGAGGAGTCGCTATGAGTAGGAACCGACTCCATGGTGGTGAGTTTGTTTTTTTTGCTTTGTTTTTGTAAGTAGACAGCAAGGCCTTTTGTCCTAGTCCATCTTAGTCTAGAAGCCCTGATAAAACTTATTCAGTAACCTAGCAACACGCAAGCCTCTACTGACAGATGGTGGAGGCTGTGCATAAGTTATGTTGGCTGAAAATCAAGCTCAGGTCCTTCCACACAGGAGGCAAGAATTCTACCACTGATCCACCACTGCCTCCATTGACA
>NW_006921736.1:2182754-2191442 GCF_000298275.1 Orycteropus afer afer
CCCCATATATAAGATACTCAGAAAGTATGTTTAGGGCCCAACCTACTCTGGTAAGATGTCCCTCAAAAAAAAACCAAACTCACTGCCATCACTCTTAGTGACCTCTCCTTGGGTTTCTGAGACAGTATCACTATGGAAGTAGATTGCCCAGTCTTCCTTCCAAGAAGTGGCTAGTGGGTTTGAACCACTAGCCTTCTGATTAGCGGTCAAATGCCTTACGCATTATGCCACTAAGTGGCACAAATTGTTTGTGCTTGACTAATAACCTGAAGGTTGGCAGTTTGAATCCACCCAGCAGTACAGTAAAAAAGACCTGGTGATCTACTTCCATTAAGATTACAACCAAACAGTCCCTATGGAGCAGTTCTATTCCATAACATGTGGAGTTGCCATGAGTTGGAGTTGAATCCACTACAACTAACAGAAGCAACTACTTCGGTATGACTTCATTAGCAAAACAAAAATTAAATCCCTATTTCCAAACAGGATTATATTCACAAGTACAGAGGTTGAGACTTCACTGTAACTTTTCTGGAGACACAATTCAATCCATAACAAGCTGTTAAACTGAAAGTTTTCCTCTCTTTCAGACAAATCTAGAATGTGATATGGGGCACTATTACATTTTTCTGAATAAGAAGCTCTTGTCCAGATCCAACATGACTCTCTTTAGATGGTGACATAGACCCATGTAAAAAATGCTTTTGACATTTTTTGTTGCAAGAAACAATCTTCCAATTGGAAAAAAGTCCACCAAAATATAAGAAAAACAAATAAATTCAAGAGGGTCCTCATACTACAAGCACTGAAAAATAGCCAACCAAATTTTCATGGGAGTCCACAGAAGAAAATTTTATATTGGTAGCAGACACTTTAAATAAGACTGAAAGGCCAAACCTCTGGACTACAGGGCCAGATTAATGGATTCTGATCTTTCTTTTGGAGTGGCATGCAGTTTCATCAAATCCAACTAGAGTAGGAGAAATGCCCCTTTATTTCTTTAAAAATTTATTGTGATTTGGGCAAAAGTTTACAGAGCAAGTTCATCTTCACATACACTTTGTCTCATGACATTGACTGTACCTCTCACAATGAAATGCCCTTTTTGGGTGGCAACCCAGTGCATTGATTAAGCGATTTGGTTGTAAGGGACAGAGACTCACTGAAGTCTTTTTAGGTGATGGAGGGAGGGGAAGTATTAGAAAGATTTACCTATATGCAACAAAGGAACAAAACAACCAGAACTGAGGGAGACACCTACTATAAGATGAATTTAGATATGTGACAGCCTTGAAGATCTCAGAAACCTAAGCATATGAGTCTATCGTTCTGTGAAAAGAGAACTCAATCACTTCAAGAGCCTTCCAGATTAGGTGAATGGATGAAGTTGGCCAGATGTTTGAGAGGAATGATATTTAGAGCCTCTAACCAAGGGAATTGAAGAGAAATCAACCCAGACCCCAAACATCATGGTATCACTAAGTTATTAAATCCTAGAATTGCCCTGTTTCCTTTCTTCTTGTTTTAGGAAATATAACTACTGTTACTTGAGTTCTCTTATTGGCAGATGGAAGCATTCGGATATTGTCCCTGAAAATTAGTAATACTAAGTAATACAATAGCAAGAACCAAACCTGGTGGTGTCAAGTTGATTCCAACCCATGGTGATCCCATGTGTTACAGAGTATGAAACAGTGCTCCAAGGAGTTTTCTTGGCTGTGACTTTTATGAAAGAAGACCACCAGGTCTTTCTTCACATAATACTGGGAAGACTCCAACAGCTCACTTTTTAGTTAGTTGTCAAGCAGAAACCTTTTGTGCCACCCAGGGCCTAAAAAATATAAAAGCTATTGTTATAAGAAAGTGCGCCAGTGGCACAGTGGGTAGGGCATTTGGCTCCTAACCAGAAGATCAGCAGTTCAAACCCATCAGCTGCTCTTGGGAGGAAGATGTTGTTGTTGTTATGTGCCATCGAGTCAGACCCGACTCATAGCGACCCCTCCTTGGGTTTCCGAGGCAGTATCACTATGGAAGTAGATTGCCTAACCTTCCTTCCAAGGAGTGGCTGGTGGGTTTGAACTGCCAGCCTTTTGGTTAGCAGTCAAGTGCCTTAGGCACTATGCTACCAGAGCTCCCTGGGAGGAAGATGAGGAAATGTATTTTCACAAAGATTCACAGCTTTGGAAACACTATGGGGATCACTAGGAGTTGAAGTACACTCAATGGCAGTGTTTTTTTTTTTTTTTTTGCGGGGGGTTTTTTTTTTATTGTTATAAGACTGTATTAGGCAAGGCAGACACATGTGGCCTTCAAGTTCAAGGCAAAGCTGCCATGTATTGTTGGGCAGATTTTTCACTGCATAATTCTAGTGGGGACCAATCTCGTAGTGTGTAATGTATAATTGTATGCTATGACTCTGACTTATAGCCTCATTTTCTTTTCATAAGACCATCAATGTGCTTAAAAATATGTGCTCTGTATTTGCAAACTATCCTATAGGGTTTCCAAGACTGTAAATCCTTATGGAAGCAGACTCACGCATCTTTCTCCCATGAAGCAGCTGGTGGGTTCAAACAGCCAGTCTTTTGGTTAGCAGACAAACGCTTTAGCCACTGTGCCACCAAAGCTCCTTATGCAATGCACAGACTATTCAAAGAAGATAAACCCCAAATGTTTGCTTATAGTTCCCGGGATGGGGTGAATTAGGGGCATCCATTGTAACACTTTTCCCCTCAGAGATCAGCTCTTGCTAAGCCATCAGCAGGATGTATTCATGACAAGTAGAATGATTTCAATAGCTCTTGTTATATGAAGACTGTGGGCTGTGGATGAGGAATTATGGTAGTGGTATATCCATCATATGTGTGGTTTTTAAATACCTAAAAGAAGATGATAGCCTGTTTTACCACACTGAAGAAGTGATTTGTGTTAGGGATCCCACATGGATTCTGCATCTCGGTAATGAAATTTGGACAGAGTTTTCAAATCTATTACAAGGCCAGGGAAATGAGAGTGCTGATCGTTTACTTGGAACTCAAGGGAATATTCCAGATTGGGGCTGGCAATGAAACACATGCAAAGGGATTGTAAACATGTTACTTTCTGTCACTAGAGAGAGAAACTTTTCCCTCTGTCTTTCTGTTTTGGTTGATGGCACAGAGATCAACTGTTGTCATGATAGAAAATCTGTCCCTCCTGTGTCAGAAGGGGAAGGAGTAGAGAGAGGGCATCTCTGTGTGTTTTTGTTCTGGCTTTCTTCTTTCCCCGTATAAACATACCAACACAGCATTCATGATTATCTCTTTTCCGCTCAGTAGAAAAGGGGAAGAGTAATATTCAGATGCCCTTCATAAATGGTTATTGCTTGGGAGTGGTTTGGTTAAGAGCATGGATGCTGGAGCCATATTTCCTAGTTCAAATCCTGGCACCATCGATTACCAGCTGTGTGACTTTGAGCCAGTTATATAACCTCTCTCGGCCTTAGCATTCCAGCCTGTGAAAATGAGATATGCTGGTTTTGATATTTTTTAGAAACAGACTCTGAGACAAGAATTCTGAGACAAGAATTCAAGTAGGGTATTTTATTTGGAAGATGATCCCAGGAAACATAGGTTGGGAAAGGGGGAAGGACAATAAAGGATTCATTATCCAATTACCACAACAGGGGAGTGGGAACTCTAGGAGAGAGTGTAGAACAGTCCTCAAATTTGTCCCTGTCAAGGGACAAAAACTGAGGAATTTCTCATTCACCCCTTGTGAACTGCTATGGGTCATTAGCTCTCTTGCCCTGTATTTGGGCCGAGTGTTCCCAGGACCAGGGATGAAGAAGTCCTCTGTGAATGCTGTGGGAAAACAGGCTGGGCACCAGGAGCATCTGCTATAACACATAGCAGTACCTCGTTCGGTTATTGGGAAGCTTGTGTACACAAATGCTTAGAAGAGGGCCTGCTGGCTGCTATTACTATTCTTATTGTCAGGAGAGCCTGTGGTTAAGAGCCTGGCTTCTAGAATTGGGCTGGATTCAATTTCTGGCTCTACCACTTCTCATTGACAAGGCTTTGAGGAAATTTCTTAGCCTCTTAAGCAGTGGGGATCAACATGTTCAACTTTTTCTGTAAAAGGCCGCCTGGTAAATTTTTTAATTTTTGCAGGCCCTACTGTCTCTGTCAACTGGTCACATAGTAGAGCGAATGTAGCCAAAATCAATATGCAAATGCATGAGTGTGGCTGTGTTTCAGTAAAAATTTATTTACTAAAACAGGTGGTGGGCTGGACTTGGCCCCAGGCCATAGTTAGGCATCTGAGCCAAAATATCTGTTTCCTCTGTTGTGTAATGTGAGATGAAACCGGTAAAGCACATACATGATAAGTGGCATCTGGGTAAGCCTGCCTGGTTTTGAATCTCAGCTTGAACACTTTTTATGTTAACTTTATGCTAAGACACTTAGTTTTTCTAACCTTGAGCTTTTTCATCTGTGAAATGGGGATAATTAGAATATCTATGTCATAGGGCTGTTATGGAGATTGATGAGTGCATATTTTTCATGGTGCTTAACACATATTTTAACTCAATAAATGTTTTCTATTACAACAGTTTTTTATTTCTACTGCTACTTTTGCTTGTTCATTCAAAGAATCCACTGGAATTTACTTGTATAAACAATGGGATGGTTCTTTTTTTAAAAAAATTTTATTGTGATTTAGGTGAAAGTTTACAGAGCAAATTCATTTTCTATACAGCAGTTCATTCACATTTTGTTTCATGACATTGACTGCAATTCTCCACAATATAACAGCTCATTCCACTTCTTCCCTATGGTTAACTATTCCCTATGTCCTTCTTTCCTATGCATTAAGGCATTTGACTGCTAACCAGAAGGATGGAGGTTCAAACCTACCAGGCACTCCTTGGAAGAAAAATTGGGCGATCCACTTCTGTAGTGATATGGCCTCGGAAACCCAAGGAGGGGTCACTATGAGTCGAACCTGACTTGAATGCACTTGAATCAATGGCCTGACATGTTGTTTGGTAACATCAGGACTGTGACTTTTAGTTGTTGACTTTGGGTTTGTTAGCCTCAGTAGCCAGTAGCTGCCTGAGTGAAAAGATACATCTAGCTTCAGTGGGCTGGGAGCAAGAGGCAGAGCTGACGCCCAAGTTTGAGGGGCTTTCACACAGCCCCTAGAGCCTGGCATTTTGAATTTGGACTTCTAGCCTCCCAAACTATAAGAGAATAAACTCCTGTCTGTTCAAGCCATCCCATTTGTGGTATATTCCTGTCAGAGCAGCACTAGATAACCAAAACACATAATATTTCATTGTGTGTATGTACCATAGTTTAGTTATCCATTTTTCTGTTGATAGGCACCTAGGTTGTTCCCATCTTTTTGCTATTATTGTAAATAGTGCTGTGATGAACATAGGTGTGCATATGTTTGTTCCTGTTTCTCACTTCCTTAGGATATATAACTAGTAATGAAATGGCTGGGTCAAATGGTATTTCTAATTCCAGCTTTTTAAGAAATCACCATACTCCTTTCCACTGTAGTTGTATCATTCGATAGTCCCACCAGCAGTGTATGAGAATCCTAATCTCTCCACATCCTCGCCAGTATTTGTTATTTTCTGTCTTGTAGAACTTTGCTTCTAGGGCTGGGGCAAGATGGCATCTCATTCTTGTTTTGATTTGCATCTCTCTAATGGCTAATGATCACGAGCATTTCTTCATATGTTTGTTGGCCGCCTGAGTATTTTCCTTGGTGAAGTGTCTATTCATGACTTCTGTCCATTTTTTAATTGGATTGTTGGGCTTTTTGTTGTTGAGGTGTTGGACTTTTCTATAAATTCTAGAGATAAGTCCCTTGGCAGATATGTCATTGCCAAACATTTTTTTCCCAGTCTGTATGTTCTCTTTTGACTCTTTTGGAGAAGCCTTTGGAAGCACATAAAAATTTGATTTTGAGAAGGTCCCATTCATCTAGTTTATCTTCTGCTGTTTGTGCATTCTGGGTTACGCTTAATAGTCTATTTATACCATATATTAAACCAAAGAAAACCAAACTCGTTACCGTCAAGTCAGATCTGACTCATAGCGACCCCTCTTTGGGTTTCAGAGGTGGTATGTTTAGGGAAGTAGATTGCCCAGTCTTCCTTCTGAGGAGTGGCTGGTGGGTTTGAGCTGCCAGCCTTCTGGTTAGCAGGCAAATGCCTTAGGCACTACACCACCTGAGCTCTTAATATTAGGGCCCCTAAATTTGCCCCTAGTTTTTCCTTGAGTAACTGCATAATTTTAGGTTTCATATGTAAGTCTCTGATCCATCTGGAGTTAGTTTTTATGTGTGGTGTGAGGTATAGATCTTGTTTCATTTTTCTGAAAATGGATATCTAGTTTTGCCAATACCATTTGTTAAACAGGCACTCTCTTCCCCATTTAATGAATTTTGGCCCTTTGTCAAAGATCAGCTAATCATAGGTTGCTGGATCTATTTCTGGGTTCTCAATTCTATTTCCTTGGTCTATGTGTCTGTATTGGGAGCTCTGGTAGCATAGTGGCTAAGGCACTTGACTGCTAACCAGAAGGCTGGCGGTTCAAACCCACCAGCCACTCCTCGGAAGGAAGGTTGGGCAATCCTACTTCCGTAGTGATACTGCCTCGGAAACCCAAGGAGGGGTCGCTATGAGTCGGGGCTGACTCGACGGCAAATAACAACAACAACAACAACATGTGTCTGTATTATACCAATACTGGGCTCTTTTGACTACTGTGCCTATATAGTAGGTTTTAAGATCCAGGAGTGTGAGAACTCTTACTTTGTTCTTTTCCTTCAGCAATGCTTTGCTTATCTGAGGTCTCATTCCTCTCCACATAAAGTTAGTAATTGGTTTTTCCATATCCTTAAAGAATGTTAATGAGATCTGGATTGGGATTACATTGAGTGTATAGATTGCTTTGGGTAGAATTGACATTTTCACAATGTTCAGTCTTTCTGTCCACAAGCATGGTATATTCTTCCATTTATGTAGCTCTCTTATGGTTTCTTGAAGTAGTCTTTTATAGCTTTCTTTGTACAGTCTTTTTTGTCTCTGGTAAAATTTATTCCCAAGTATTTTATTATTTTTAGTAGCTATCGTAAATGGTGTTAATTTCTTTATTTCTTTTTCAGTAATCTCTTTGCTGGTGTAGAAGAATCCAACTGAATTTTGGATGTGTCTTTTTGTTTGTTTGTTTGGTATAAGTTGGAGTCACTGCCACATTGTTCTCCCCCTCTATCCAGGATCTAATGGGATGGCTCTTGAAATCCTTGTTAAAATTCAGATCCAACACAGATATTACTCAATCTGTTTAAATCTGAATAACTTGTTAGAACAGCATGAGTTTAAATTAGTGGTTCTTGACCAGAGACAATTATGCTTCTCCCTGACCTGGGAACATTAAGTACTGCCTGGAGACATTTTTGATTGTGGCAACAGATGTGGTGGTGAGGAGGGAGGGGGAACTGCTACTGGCATCTAGTGGGTAGTGGCCAGGGATGCTGGTAAACATCTTACAATGCACAGGACAGCCTCCCACCACACAGAATTATCTGGCCCAAAATGCCAATAGTGGTGAGGTTGAGAAATCCGGATTGAGATTTTATGTGTCACCTCTGAACTTTTACCCTCTAACATTTGGCACTGTCTTTGTCACAATACTTGTGGTAATTCCTAAATTGTCATCATGATTTCTCTGGTTCACAGGCTTTGAAAAGATGCATGGAAACGTTTTTGTCAAGATAAGTAGATTTAGGTGTAGAGTGTTATTTTATTGAATGACACTATCATTTAAAGAAAAATATACTGGGTGCCTAGTGGACAAAACCACAGAAAATTTATTTTCTTCTGAAGCAGTTTTAAATGTTGAAGGCTCTTTTCAACGATACAAATGACGTTCTTTACATTCCATATCTTTTGATCAGTCTGGGACAATTTGAGGTGCTGGAGGCCAGCCTCCAAAATCTGTCATCTTTTGTTGTGATTTAAGGAAGCATTTTCTCCATAACTTACTGAAGTGTCTGGCAATGAGATGTATGCAAGGCTATTATTCATACCTGCTTAACTCTCAATATTATGACAGCATGATTTTTGAAATGGAACATCCCAATTCAAAATACTTTCTGTACTGAATTTCACCACATTGGAGTGGTTGTTAATAGCTCTTCACTGTTGAGAAATCACCATGACCTCCTCTGTCTCTGATTTTTAAATACTGAAATCATCTCTCAATTTGACAGATGAATTTGCTTGAGGAGTTTTATACAGAATAGCCTGACACAGGCATCTCCATCAAAACATCCCTTCTCACTGGCAGCTTAATTTGTTTTGATGTACAATTTCACCTGGATATCCCCAGATTTCCAAAGCTGCTATCTAGTGTCCTCACAATATTCTCACATCCTCATCTAGTTCACATTGAACCTCTGGATTAATTAAAAGAGGGCACCATCTCCTCTAAGAAGATGTATCACCATAGACCAGACCACAGAGTTGTGGCTGGGAGCTCCCAATCAGTGTACAACTTGCACTTCTATCTAAGGCAGTCCTGAAAGTTTTGTCCCCTGGCTTTACATACTCTTTGGTCATCTCCATTTTTTTTTTGTTGTTGTTGTTTATTTCTTTTCTTTTTTTTTTTTAATTCACTCAATACGTAT
>NW_006921736.1:2192237-2203569 GCF_000298275.1 Orycteropus afer afer
GTCTGACTCGACGGCACATAACAACAACAACAATCTTTATGGAAGCAGTCTGCTACATTTTTCTTCAGCTGAGCGGCTGGTAGGTTCCAACTGCTGACCTTTCAGTTACTGGCGGAGTGCTTTAAGCACTCTGCCACCAGGATTGCTTGTAATTTCTGCTAAATAATATTAATTTGTGTTGCCACAAGCAGGAATCATTTGCATTGTTATGGAGAGGAAACATTTACATCACCACCACCATCCAGAATTTAAATTCTTTCTCCTCAGAGTTGCAAAATAGATCAGCCAAAGACAATTGCTGTCATATATACTTCCCATGCTATCAGATTATCCCCAGAGGATTCATTGGGCCCCATCCAGCATTCTACCATTCCTTCCTTCACCACTTTTCCTAGTACAGATGAGTTTCAACCAAGAAGAATATCACTGATAATTGTTTATACTCTTACTCTCTGTAGTTCTCCTAGTTAAATTTTAACAGATATTATAAAAACCTTAATCCACAGGTGTGAGAAATGGTAGACATTGAAGGCATGAATGTAGACTATTAGTAGAGGCCACTCGTACCTTTTACAGTAGGAATGAGATCAGAATCAAATTTATCTACTAGATGGCTACTCCATCTCTTTGCATTTCTCCTCCCAAACCTTGGGGCCCATATTTTAACGTATGTATTTACATTACTTTTAAGTGGGTTTTTGCACTTTAGTTTCTGAAATAATTTGTGTAGAATTACAAAATGGCAAATTAAGTTTCCAGCAAAGCAGGAGAAATAAAATGGAGAAAATTAGCTTTTAAAAATGAAATTTTACATATTAAAAAGTATCAAAATCAGTACTTTCTTGGGCTCCCTTTCACTTATTTAATGCTTTGGTATGGTTTTATATTTGATTTTCCCCAGGGATTGGCAAACAATGGCCAACAGATCAAATAAGGCCTGCCATCAGTTTTTGTAAGTAAATAAAGTTTATTGGAATATAGCAACCCTCATTTGTTTGTAGCTGCTTCCATGCTTTAGCAGCATAGGTGAATAGTTGTAAAAGAGACTGCATGGCCTACAAAGCCTAAAATATTTACTGTATGGCTCTTTACAGACAAAATTTTGACAACCCTTGAGTTACATAATTGGTAAGGATAAATCTTTTCATTTGTTTATTCATTCATTCAACAAACATTTAATGACTACCTCTGCAAAAGGGCTTAAGCAGCCATCTAGATGCAACGATGGGTCTTTCCTCATCCAGAGCAAAGAAGAATGAAGAAAACCAAAGATTCATGGAAAGAATTAGTCCTAGCAACATGTACACCATGCGATCTGCACTGTCAACCACTCGGAGGGGGATCTATGTTGGAAATCCTGCATAGAGAGGGATAACAATGTGGAACAAAACTCAAAATCATTTTTGGGCAAAAAAAAAAAAAAAAAGAAGGGGGGGACCAGGTTTGCTGGTCTGAAAGAGCCTGGTGGAACCCCTGAGACTATGGCCCCTAGCTGCCCTTCAGGTCTGGAACTGAACACACACCTGTGGCTTCCAGCCAAACAAAAGACAGGCATATGAGTTGAACATGTACCTGAGGTAGATACACTCCTTGGAGAGAACAATCATGGGAGAAAAAAGGGCTGTTTATGCACAGGGAGACAGCTCAGGGGGCAAGAGTGCATGGAAAGAAGGACACAGGGAAGAGGTAACTATGGGGTGGAAGTGGGAGAGGAGTTGTTGCATCGTGGTGTATTGTAGTCAGTGTCATGAGACAAAGTGTATGTGAGGTGCTGTATGGAAAGTGAATTTGCTCTGTAAATTTTCACCCAAATCACAATTAAAAAAAAGGGGGGGGGGCTTCAGGCAGCACCCTCAGACCCCCTTATCTTCAAGGGGGAGAGAGAATCACCATCTTCAGCTTCAGCCCAAGGCTGGTTCCTATGAAATGGAGGTCAGACATACCACCATGCTCCAAAGTTTTTGCCAGTTCTGATACCAACTGTCCCTTCCATGGCACTCCACTTCTCTGCTGGATTTGATAATTTGTTGCAATGGCCATACAGAACTTGTAGACAATACTTGGGATTGTGGGATTTATTAGGGAAATAACAGGTTATAATTCAGGTTCAGGAATGGCTCGGGATATAATTCTTCAATCAGAGGAGGCTCTCCTCAGCTGTGCCCATAGGCATGTTTCTTTTTGCTCCCTGGATTCTTTGCTCCCTAGTCTCTGGACTCTGCCCTGCAAGTGTTGCTAAGCTCTTTTAGCTCTGCCAGTAGGTGCACCCCACTCTGCCATCAAGGCTTCTGCCCAAAGACACTCAGCTGTCTTGCTCAGTGGGCCAGCAAGCCTGCCACTCTGTCTCATGCCAGTCTCTTGGTTCTGCTGCCACCATCTCTCTGCTTTCATCTCAGCACAAGACTCTTGGATCCAAGTGTGTGCTCCTTTTTAAGCTCTTCTCTGTCTTGGTGGTAGTTAGATCCCCCTTTTTGCCTCTGAGAAGACTCATTTTAAGCCTAGTGAAATAGGCAAAAGCAAAACTGGCCAATCCCGACATTAGGGTTCCATACACTTTATTTCCATGGCCCCACCCCCACAACCATGCCATGTGCCTTACTTACATAACTAACAAGCTATCCAGTCCCCTGGTAGCCCACAAAGTACCTCACATTTGCATAGTTCAACCTGTTATCTGGTGGGAGTCACAAAGACTATGGCTAGAAGAGCCATACCACTGTACCACAACCTCTCATGTACCACATTAGTAAGACAGGTCATTGGTCCTCAGGTTCTTATTTTGATACTACCATTTACCAGTAGCCGTTCTGACTCATAGTGACCCTATGTGTGTCAGAGTAGGACTGTGCTCTATAGGGTTTTGAATAGCTGATTTGTCAGAAGTAGATGGACAGGACTTTCTTGCAAAGTGCCTCTGGGTGGAATAGAATTTCCACACTTTTGTTAACTACAGGCAAGTTAACTGTTTGCATCACCCAGGGACTTCATTCTAGTACCAATATGTTTTTATTTTTCTCTCTTATACTTTGTAGTGATAGATTTTAAAATGTTCTCTAAAGTTTTGGTGATACTTACTTTGGTGATATTTAGTTTCATTTGTTGGTTTGGGTTCTCCCAGAAACAGTACCTTACACAAGGATTTGGGTTCAAGTAGTTTACGTGATAAAAGAAATACTCTCAGGAGAGGAGATGCAAGAAAGAGAAAAGAAAAGCAGCCAATAAAGGGCACATTACCAATGTACCAACTTCCATAGTAGGTGACTGGAGCTTAGTTCCATAGGGAAATTCTGAGAAATATGCAAAATACCCACCTCAGAAATGTCCCACCTAAGGAGTGAAGGAGCTGGGGTATTTCTACACCAATTCATGAAAGTCATTAATTGAGGGGTGCTCTTGTATATGTTGTGTGTAAAGGGGCAGGATGCTGAGTATTTTAATTTCTTGGTATTTCTGTCTTGCCTTGCACATAATCAGAATGCCTTTCTGAGATACCTAGTGGAAGAAAGTCCTTTAAGTACATAGACAGAGATTTTAATAGTTGAAAGTTGATCTGAGATCACTGAAAGACCAAAGAAAGCCTCTACTGTGGTTCATCCTTTATACCACTCAGAGCTACTAGAGACCCACACTAGCTGACCAGTCACAGTTTCTGAAAAAAAAGGGTGGAAAAAATTAAACAAGATAAAAGAGTTAGTGGAATAAGCTAGAATGCCTGCTGTAGGTGGTCCCACGGCCAAAACTGGCATTTATCCTCTTCCTCCACTAGCACCCATTCTACTCTCCCGTCACCCTTAGCCAACACTTTTATTATTATTATTATTATTTCAGTGAAAGTTTACAGAGCAAATTTTTCATACAGCAGTTCATACACATTTTGTTTCATGATATTGATTGCAATTCCCTGCAGTGTAACAGCTCTCTTCCCACTTTCTCCCTGTAGGTACCTCTTCCCTGTGTACTTCTTTCCTATGTGTTTCTGGCCCCCAGCAGCTATCTCCTTGTGCAAATAGTGCTCTTCTTTTCTCCCGTGATTGATCATTCTAAGGAGTATATCTACCTGATGTAAATGTTCACTGTATATGCCTATCTGTTGTTTGCCTGGAAACCATGGGAGTGAGTTCAAGTCCAGACCTGAAGGGTAACTAACTAGGGGCCAGAGTCTCAGAGGTCTCACCAGGCTCTATCTTTTTTTTTTTTTTTTTAATGATTTTGAGTTTAGTTCCACATTGTTCTCCCACTGTTATCTAGAATCACCTATACTGATCCCTTTCTGAGTCTTAGCGATTAGTTGATTATTCAGTGGGACAACCTAGACTTTTATGCTTGAGGGCTCTGAGTCCCTGCTTATTTTGTCTTTGTTAGGCTGATAAATCCTGAGTCATGGGGAGTGGCTCCATATGAATAAACTCCTGTTTGTCCAACATTATATTTTGCCCCTCCTCTTGTCTCCCAAGTTATAGCATATTCAAGATCCATTTGCCAGCATGTATTCCCAGTTTCTTTTAGTTCTTATTAGCCAGGTCCTACAGCTTTTTTGGCAAGCCATGCTGAAACTTATGTGGGAAGGTGGGAGCAGATCTTCAGAAAGGAATGTATCATCTTTCTAGGCATTCTATCTAGGTGAAGCTTCTGCTTGTTTTCCAGGCAAGGAGAGGGTGCTATCCTCTAACAATGGGATATAGATGACTATTGCAGTCTCAGAAGGTTCAGGAGAATCTGAAAATTCAAGGGTCCCAAGGGTATCCACTCAAATGTGCCCACTTCATATATCAGTGTCCCCTATCTTCCTTCTCAGGGTCTTGACTATAACTTAGAAGGCTTGCTGCACCTGTAACTTAAACATTCTCTGAAATTATTCTCTCATATCAGGTGTGGCCCTGATTTTCTTTCTGTTCTGCCCTTTACCTGCAGAAGATAACAGTTTCTTAAAATGCTGTCAGAGTGTTCTTCAGGTTTTCTCACTGTGGCCTGGGTTAGTGTTCAGTAGTTTGAGCTTGTTATTTTCTTTCAGCTCATTGATGGTACTTCACATACATTCCAATTACACAGCTTATCTAGTGGCCACTGCAATTGTAGCTCTCAGAGAGGTTTTATAAGCCAGTCCATCCTCTTCCCACCATGCTCCAACTCAATTCAATCTCAGGTGAGAGATTTAGCAATTATGATTCATAGTCTACCACAACCTGCCATGTTTTGTTGTTGTTGTTGTTGTTGTTGCCATTTGGCCAGTGCTGCATGCAGAAACTAATTCAAAGGATCTGTTTCCTTGGACCACTGTGAGTTCCAATGAGGGTGACTAGTTCAATCCTGGTTTGCCCAGGGAGTTCTTGTGTTTTATAAAAGAAAGTCTCACATCCTGAGAAAGCCCTAAATACCAAGCAAACTTGAGAAGGTTTTCATGGACTATTGATTTTAAAATGCAAAGTTTCATGTCTCAGGAATCCCCAGAGTCCTAGGAAAACTAAAAGAGTTGGTCAACTTCATTCCAGCTGTCTTATTGCTCCAGAAGTAGATCATGAGACAATGGTTCCAGTGTGAATAGTTTATTTGGAAGTTGTAGGAACCATTACTACGAAGGGAAGTAATGTCAAGAAGACATTATTGAGCCAGATAACACAGTAGGTTACCAGAGCTTAATGTCATGGGAAACTCTGGGAAATACAGCAAAACTCAAGCTTCAGAAATTTTCCAGTAGAGAAGCAAGGGAGCAGGGGGATTTATATGTCAATTTCTGACAGGCATTGATTGAGTTCTACTCCCAAAAGATGTTAAATTCCAGGTGCTTCCAGCCTGGTGACCATGGGCAGAGTGGCTTCATTGTGGTTCCAGAATTTATCCACTCATTCATTCATTCATGGCTTCAATAATAGGCTTACATAGGAGTGTTTTGCTCTGTTGTACATAGGGTCACTATGAGTCAGAATCAACTTGACAGCACCAAATAGCATGCTTTACCTAAAAGGTTGCAACCACTGTGTCAATCCTTCTCATTCAGGGTCTTCGCTGACCCTCTACTTTACAAAGCATGATATCCCTCTCCAGGGACTGGTCCCTCCTGATATCTGAGCGATGAAGTATGGATTACTGCTGTACTTCTTCCAAGACAGATATGTTTGTTCTTCTGGCATTCTGTGGTATATTCGGTATTCTGTGCCAACATCATAGTTCAAATCCATCAATTCTTCTTTGATCTTTTGTATTCATTGTCCAGCTTTCACATGCATGTGAGCCTATTTAATAGACAGTGACTTGGGTCAGGCACACCTTAGTCCTCAAAGTGACATCTTTGGTTTTTAATAATTTGAAGAGGTCTTTTGCAGCAGATTAGCCCAATGCAGTATGCTATTTAATTTCTTGATAGCTGCTTCCATGGGGTGTTGATTGTAGATCAAAGTAAAATGAAATCTTTGGCAATTTCAGTCTTTTCTTTCTTTATCACAATGTTGCTTACTGGTTCAGTTGTGAGGATTTTTGTTTTCTTTATGTTGAAACGTAATCCATACTGAAGGATGTAGTCTTTGATCTTCATCAGTAAGTGCTTCACATCTTTCTGACTTTTAGCCAACAGGTAGTGCCATCTGCCTATTATAGATTGTTAATGAGCCTTCCTCTAATCCTGATGCCATGTTCTTCTTCATATGGGCTAGTTCCTCAGATTTTTTGCTCAGCATACAGATTGAATAAGTATGGTAAAAGGATACAACCCTGATGCACACCCTTCCTGATTTTAAACCATTCAGTATCTCTTTGTTCTGTTTGAACAACCCCCTCTTGGTTTGTGTACAGGTTCTGGAGAATTAAGTATTCTGGAATTTCCATTCTTTGCAATATTATCCATAATTTATTATGATGCACACAGTCTAATGCCTCTGAATAGTCAATAAAACTTTGCAAATTATGAGAACTAATTCAAACAAGAGATATCATTACTGTTATGTGATAACAGTAATAGTGAAAGCTTTTGACCTCTTATTTTGTTTCAGTAATTGTTTTAAATTCATTACATAGGTTACCTTGTTCAGTGTTCATAACAACAATATAAGATACATACTGTTATTATCCCCATTTTACCTATGAGGAAACCAAGGCTCAAAGTTGTGACATCACTTTCCACAGGTCATATAGTGAATGAACAGTGGAACTATAGAGTTTTAATTCCATACAAAAATTTTAACATCTACACTAAACTGCCAACAGAAATAGAGAAATAATTGCCTCAACTTTAGCCCCCAAGATGATAATAAATTTGTTATACCCCATATATTAATTTCCTTTCAATGCTTTAACAAATTACATAGACTTAGTGGCTTAAAACAACAAATATATTATAGTTTCACAGGTCAGAAGTCCTAAATGGGATTTAAAAACTCCATTGCCATCAAGTCACTTCTGACTCAAAGAGACAGTATAGGGCAGAGTAGAACTGCCCCACAGAGTTTCCAAAAAGATTACAGCATAATTTGCAAAGTATGCTAACATATATTGGTTTAATCTTAATTCAGTTCTGTGAGTTTATTTTCCCCTTTTCTCCCCTCCTCAAAATTTTTCAGATAGATGCCTAGAGACTTGAAGGGGTTAATGAATGGTCACAAGGTCTCCAAGTAGTAACAGCTGAGATTGATCCCCTAACCCCGTGCTCCTTTTCCCTCCTAAATTGATCTTGAAAATGAAAAATAAGAGCTAAATTCCAGAGGTGAAGAAAACAAGGTTCTTAAATGATGGCACATGCAAAACCATGCATATTGAGTTATGCCACTCAGAACACAAGTGGTTGCTATTTGTTGAACAGTTTTGTCATGATATCTGTGTTTTCAGACTTTTAGAAACTTTGCTGTTTGATTATTTTAAGTGAATTGAAAAACTTGTTTAATATTCTCAATGAAAGCTCTATCTCTGCATTCTGTTGTTGACAACTTAGACAAATTAGTTCCAGTGTCAAGCAAATGTTATATATTGAGAAGTTTCAGATTCATAAGTCACCCGGTGATTGCTGAAGATGGGACCAAATTGTGGACATATTTGCTATTATAGATATAATCTCACATGTTAAGGGAGTAATAAGTAATTGTTTCTACCATATTCATGGTGTAAATCATGTCGAAGTATCTCCTTTTTTGCAACCTTAAATTTCCTACATGAGCTGAGAAAAAATAATGGAGAAACTTCATGCCCATGGTCTGAAAGAAGATGAGCATGTGATAAGAGGAATGTATATTGTACTAGATACCATTTATCATGATAATAGTGACAGTGGTTATTGAGTGCTTAAAAATTTCAAGCACTGTGCATATATACCGTCAAGTCAGATCTGACTCATAGCAACCCCTCCTTGGGTTTCCGAGGCAGTATCACGCTGGAAGTTGATTGCCTAGCCTTCCTTCTGAGGAGTGGCTGGTGGGTTTGAACCGCCAGCCTTCTGGTTAGCAGTCCAATGCCTCAGGCACTACACCACCAGAGCATATCTATCTATCTATCTGTCTATCTATATGTATGTATAATTACATCTGTTTCCCGCAACAACGTTATAAAGTGAGCAATAGTATTTGTCTGATTTTACAGGTGAGGAACTTGGGCTAAATGACTTGCTCAAGGTCACACAGAGTTAGTAGGTGGCAGAGGTGGGATTTGAAGCTAGACAGCTTACAGCTTGGCCCCAGAGCCTACATTCTTACCCATTAATAAGTTACTTTGGAAGGTGGAAAGAAAATTTCTGAAAGAGCAGAAAACAGGACAGGTAAGTTTTGAGAATGAAAAGAGAGAATACTATGTGGAGAGTGTGGACTCAGGTAAGGTACCACAGTAGGTCCTTGACCTAGGTGGTAAGTGAGGGTACACTCAATATTTGTTTGTGTAATGGAAGAGGGGGTCTGGGATATGGACCAAATTGAGAGATAAGGCCCTGTGGATTACCTTTGTTCCACAAGTTAGCCAAAGGCGAGACTGACCTAAATGAATTAAAGATTCAAAGGAAATAAGGTCTTTGTAAAAGTGTGCTTGTTTGATTTACTGAATCAGTTGCAAATTATTAGCCTGATTGCTATGGCAGAAGAATGATAATTGTTTTCACTTAGAAAAGCACCTGAGCCTAAATTGCTGGTTGCAAATAAGTCTGTTTCCTGGAAGCAGCAGGGACTCCACAGGCTTGTTCCTGATTTCCCTACTTGGGGCTGAATGAACCAACCACATACATCTCATTCATGGAGCTACAGTGAGAGGACTCCCCTCTGAATGCAAAAGATGGCTTGCACCAAAAACTGGGAAGGAGATAAGTTGTCCCTTGACCTGTATGGCCCATGGCCTGAAAGCCCACCCTTGCAACTTATAATTTTTAGATTACTCTTTCAGAATCTCCTCTTTTGTGAGGTATTACCTTCCCCAAAGTACCAGTGCCTTCGTGATTATTCCTACTTGCTGCTCTTCTCAGTCTTCCTCTGTGGCATCCACACATATAGCAGGCAAATTGCATCATCCTCTTTTCATGGTGGCTCTTAAACCAACTGGTTCCAATGGGTGGAATGCAAATGGACAAACCCTGGTTATACAAATGATTGACTTTATTTTGTTACTCCTATGATGGGTATTTTTATTTTAAAAGATATCATCTGGGGGCCATGATACCTTTCCCCTGAAGGAATGATGTGAAAGAAAGCAAAGGAATGGAATATTCCAGACCATGTACATGTACATGTGATTGTGGGCCTCTACTGGAAATCTGTTTTTATAGTGATTTTTTTTTTTTTTAGCATTACTTCTGTCACTGCAGATGTGGATAAACTGTCTTGGACATGTGTACTTGGTCAGTTCTCACAGTCATGGGTCTTTGTCATGGATGTCAGGTGCATATGCCTTAGAGGAAAGATAAAAGTGTTGGAGGGGTGGGTTTGAGAGAGGCTGTATAATTTTATGGAGCAATATTTCTTCTTTAAATGGGCTCATGGTTAATTTAATTAGGTGGCTTTTGATTGCTCTTCTTAGCGGGTAAGCTCTATATAATGAAAATGTAGATTCTTCAAGTCCCATTGTCACAAGGCATCTTGTCAGAATGGATAATTCAGCTTGATCCCATAGCACAGTTTGACATAAGTTCAAATTTGTACTGACTACATATGCCTTTTAAATATTTATTTTGTCTTTTACTCTCTCCCTTGCTCCGTCTTGGCTCTGTTTAGAGATGGAACTAACAGTGGTAGAAAATAACTATCTGCTTAAACTCCATGGACAGCAGTGTGTGAAGATACTGTGAAACTCTTCCCAGTGGAAAGCTCAGTGACATGGCATATATGATTAGTGTCTGTCTCTTCAGTGCTATGTGTATATGGTATGCATCAGGTAGCAGAATTCAAGATGTACATTTAAGTCTCAGACTGAGTGTGAGGTTTTGCACTTTGATTATGAAAATGACATAAATGTATTTAAAAAAAAAAACTGGGGTGCTTGATAAATTCCCTATTTATATGTACCTCCCATACTGAAAATTCTACATTTAATTCAGACTGTGTTCCTTGAGGAGAATGGGACAAGCAGAAGCTCTGAGAAAGGATACTGATTAGATTAAAAGTGATGGAGTGGTTTCTCTATAAGAGCAGGCTAAAAGGTAAAGTGGGGATCAGTGTAGGGGTACAGAATCTAAGTAGGAATGGTGTATTCATGCATAAAATTAGAAAGGGTCTGGGCATGAAGAGCATGAACTTCTTTTTCATATCTTCATGATACATCCTAGAAAACTGGGGTTTTGCTTGAAGTTTGAAAGAGGTGATTTAAGACTAGGATAATGGATGCATTTTGCACAAGTCTTAAGAACTACTGATTAACTATAGAGGCTTGAAAGAGAAGGAGATTCCAAAAAAGGGTAGATAAATAAGTGAAGAGTAAAACTGTAGTTGATGATTAAAAGTGCACTAAGAACATTCAGGAAATATCTGAATGCTGTTTTTTGAGGATGAAGTCATCTTTCTCCACCCTTCAGGGAAGGAAGTGATAGCAGATTACTAGTATAGCGGGTATAGCAGACTTTCACTCTTCTTTTTTTTTTTTTTTTTTTTAATTTTGTTTATTTATTTATTTTTATTGTGATTTGGGTGAAAGTTTACAGAGCAAATTCATGTTCCATACAGCAGATCACATACACTATGTCTCATGACATTGACCACAATTTACCAACAGCTCCCCTCCCTGATAGTTATCTCTTCCCTGTGCCCATCCCTTCATGCCCTCCTGCCCCTGAGCTGTCTCCCAGTGCATAAGCAGCCCTTCTTTCTCCCTTGATTGTTCTCTCCAAGGAGTGTATCTACCTCAGGTAAATGTTCAACTCATATGCCTGTCTTTTGTTTGG
>NW_006921736.1:2204234-2209955 GCF_000298275.1 Orycteropus afer afer
AATCCTACTTCCGTAGTGATACTGCCTCGGAAACCCAAGGAGGGGTCGCTATGAGTCAGGGCTGACTCGACGGCACATAACAACAACAACAATGCTTAAAGCAAACATACACTAGGCATAAGTAAGTGGAATTTTATTTTACAAGCTGTCAGTTTATCTTTTGGTACACATTGGTAACATCTAAAGCCTTTTAGTGGACTATCAACTTATGTGGTTTTTTTGTTGTTGTTCTTGTTGTTTTGTTTTTTACTATCCCATGTAGAAAAAACTAATTGCAGATGGATCAAAGACTTAAATGTGAAACCTAAAACTATACAGTTCATCAAAGAGAAAGTTAAGGGCCCAAATGGACTATCAACCATAACCCAAAATGCACAAATGGTAGAAGATAAACTAGACGATTGGGATCTTCTGAAAATTAATTTCTTATGTTCATCAAAAGACTTCTCCAAAAGAGTCAAAAGAGAACCTAGAGTTTGGGAAAAAAATTGGAAGTGACTTATCTGGCAAGGGACTTATCTCTAAAATTTATAGAAAACTCCAGCATCTCTACATCAAAAAGACAAATTATCCAGTTAAAAATGGGCAGAAGATATGAACAGACACTTCACCAAAAAAGACATTCAGGCAGCCAACAAACACATGAAGAAATAGTCATGATCATTAACCATTAGAGAGATGCAAATCAAAACAATGAAATATCATCTCTTACCAGCACTAATAGCAAAAAGATCAACAAGACAGAAAACAATAAAAGCTGGTGAGGAGGTGGAGAGATTGAGACTCTCATACATTGCTGGTGTGACTGTAAAATGATAAAACCACTGTGAAAATCAGTATTGTGATTCCTTAAAATGTTGGAAATAGAAATACCATTTGATCCAGCAATCCTGATACTAGGTATATATCCTAAAAAAGTGAGAGCCAGGACACTAACAGAGGTATATGCACACCCATGTTCATTGCAGCACTATTTACATTAGCAAAAAGATGGAAACATCTGGGCACCCATCAACAGAAAAATGGATAACCAAGCTATAGTATATACACACAATGCAATACTTTACAACCCTAAAGTAATATAGAATCTGTGAAACACCACATAACATGGATGAACTTGGAGGTCCTTATGGTGAGTGAAATAAGTCAATCACAGAAAGACAAATATTTTATTCCCTATTTTAGAAAGTTAAAGGGAGGTTTATATAGGGAAGGAAACTTTCTTTGTTAGTTACCAGTGATGGGAGAGGAGAGGAGGGAACACTACTAGATAGAGACAAGTGTTAATTTTGGGTGAAGGGACAGGCAATATACCGAAAGCCAGTGACCAACACAATAACACTAAGGAAAAGGAAGACACATAGACATGCACAAGAAGTACAGACAACAAAGATAAATCCTTTTACATATATTTTACAGAGCTATCAGTGATAACAGACATTGATCTATGGGTAAATACATGGGTAGACAGGCTGGATGATCACGTATGTCTACACAAAACAGAATACAACCATTACCATATATAAGGTTGTGGATGATAATTCTAGATACATATTTGTATGTGCTGTAAGAATGTCCATATAATTAGGGGGCAAAGTTATGATAACTTCTTAGGCATAGTCAGTCATCCTGATGGAGCAAGTTGTTGGACCTGTGGGCTCAGGATCATGGTCCCAGGGGACAACAAGCTCAATTGGCATAACTTACTACACAAAAACATTGGTGTGCATCCTACTTTGGTGAGTAGTAATTGGGGTCTTAAAGGCTTGCAAGTGGCCATTTAGATGTGACAATGGGCCTCTCTTTGTCCAGAGTAAACAAAAATGAAGAAAACCAAAGACACGTGGAAACAATTAGTCCAAGGGACTAGTGGACCATGCAAACCTCTGCATAGATGACAATGAGACCAGAAGAACTAGATGGTGCCCAGCTACTACTGTCAACCATTCAGAAAGGGATCAGTGCAGGAGATCCTGGATAGAGTGGGAGAATAATGTGTAACTAAACTCAAAATCATTAAAAAAAAAAAAAAAAAAGATTAGATTTACTGGTCTGATCATGCCTGGTGAGAACCCTGAGACTATGGCCCCTTGTTATCCTTCAGGTCTGGAAATGAACTCACTTCCTTAGCTTCCAGCCAAACAATAGACAGGGATATAGGGGGAACATTTACATCGGGTAGATACATTCCTTAGAATGATCAATCATGGGAGAACAGAAGAGTAGTATTTGCAAAGGGAGATAGCTCAGGAATGCATAGAAAAGGACAAGGGAAGAGGTAACTATCAGGAGGAAGTGGGAAGAGAGTTGTTACACTGTGAGGAATTGCAGTCAATGCCATGAAGCAAAATGTGTACGAACTTCTTTATGGAAAATGAATTTGCTCTGTAAACTTTCACCCGAATCACAATAAAAATCATATATAAGAAAAAGGATGTACCAAGCACTGAAAGAAAAAAAAAATCCTCATGTAGACTAAGTGGTCTCAAACCAAGGTGCTTGCTGTGGCCAGGAAGCTAATGTGATTATTTGAGGTGATCAAAGATATGCAATAGGAAATGGGGAGGACTGTAGCAAACTGGACCTCACATACCTCTTTTAAGGGAGGCTGCTACTATCATTTTCAGCCAATAGTTGCCATGTGGGGCTATAGGCCTAAAACTAATTCTGCACAAATATTTCCAAGATATGCCTGAAATCTGATCAAAATAAAAATTTTTGATATTTAAAATGATATACAGGCCTCTGAAACACCATTGTGACTGTTGAAGAATAATCTGTTCTGAGAAAGTTAACATCAAGTAAATAAACAACAAACAAAGCATCAATAAAACAGAAAACAAGTTCTTGACTAAATCAGTCCAAATAAAATCAACAAGGAATTAATGACTTTCTATGTATGTTCAGTACCCTATGATTTCTCCACCAGACAATCAGAAGAATAAGATGAGGTTTCTTACCTTCTGTATTGAAAGTAGAGCCAAATATTTCAATTTGGAGTCGTTAGGGGAGGATGCATAGAAGAGGAAATATCTGAATTGTATTGAAGTATAGATATGACATGGTTATAAGCAAATAGGTAATGAAGAGGCAGTTCTAATGGACTAATGGAGGAAGAAAAGCCCTATGGTCAGATAAGATACCTGTTCTTTTCCTGGGATAATGGTGATATCACTTTGATTTGAGTAAAAAAAAAAAAAATTGAAAAATCCAGTTGCCATCCAGTGTATTTTGACTCATGGTAACCCTGCATGTGTTGGAGTAGATTTGTGTGTCATAGGGTTTTCTACGGCTGATGTTTTGGAAATAGATCACCAGGCCTTTCTTCCAAAGTCTTTTCTTACAAGGTACATCTTGTGAACTCTAACTTTCAATCTTTTGGCTAGAAGCCAAAGTTATCAACAGTTTGCACTACCCAGGGACTTTTGATTCGGATTAGAAGCTCATGAAAGCTATTATGGAGATCTGGTGGCACAGTGGTTTAGGCACTTGGCCACTAACCAGTCAGTGGTTCAAAACTAGTAGCTATGCTGAGGGAGGAAGATGAGGCAATCTGCTTCTGTAAAGATTTAAAACCTTGGAAACTCTGTGGGTCACTATGAGTCAGAATCAACTTGGTGGCAGTGGGTGTGGTTTTTGGTTTGTTTGAAAGCCATTAGCTATAGACACTAGTTGTTGAAAGTGTTAAACAACAGGCTGAAGAGTATGAGTTTTCTCATCTAACAGGTGGCTGCCAACTCATAGGTCCACAGAGGCCAGGTAAGTAACTGAAAAGAGAAGTGATTTTGGAGAGGGGGGCCAATATATCCAGATAAAGAGCAGACTTTGCTCCAGTGGATTGTTGCCATGTAAAATATAATGCCAGCATTGCCTGCAAGAAGCATGAAATTTGGGTTTTTATTTGAAAATCATAATTTTTAAATGTTGGCAGCAAATTCATATTTTTTTAAAAAAGTGTGAATCAAAGCTTATTTGGAAGCCCATATGTAAAATAAACTCAGAGCTGTTCTGGTTGAACTGAGATAGGAGTGGGGGAGGTGGCAAGGGGGGCATGTCCTAGTCATTCAGTCTACAGTCTTTCCCTTCCTGAATTAATAGAGGGCCTTTCACCTTAGAACATATTTTAAGTATTACTACTCTTGGTAATGGGAAACCATTGAGCATATAATAAATTTGGCATGCACTGTAATTATAAATATGTAAAAAACTACATGCATGTGGATAAGAATTATAAAATGAAAAGTTTTTTAGGATAAAAAGATGGTTTTTTTTCAAACTTACTTTTCATAATTATATTACAAAATTTTGAATTCAGTAAATGATGATTTAAAAATATTTAGTAGCTTTAGACTTCTTTTCCCTCCACATTTTTTCTTCCCTAAGATAATTCAGGGTATTTGTGAACTTGAATAAAAACATAATTATATTTTTATTTCCTGGTCCTCCATCTTAAATGTAACATTTCCTTCCATTTTGAAATTGTGAACAAACCAGAGATAGATTAGCAGTACTCATGGCTTTGTTACCAAAAGAAATCACCGAAGTATTCATAGTGTTGAATTGTAGAAATCTCAGAATGGCAATTAGCTTTATTACTACAGGTACTTGAAAGCACAATAGTTAGTAGACTCAGTGGTGGATCATATTATTTAATGCATTATTAAAGAAGCACGTATAGCACTAGGTCATACATTTTAAAAACATATTTTAAAAGCAGTATTTCACTATACTTAATTTCTTTCTAATCCTACATTTTACTTTTAAGATATAAAGCATTATTCTGAGAAGATGTCCACTGGCTTCACCAGACTTCCAAAGGGTTTTGTGCCATAAGGAAGCTTAGGAAGCCCTGCTCTGAACCAGCATGGCAATAAATGAAAGTTTTCCCACCATAGAGATATTGGAATTTCTTTCTTTTTCTGCAAGCTTTCCTATCTATGATAAGAGTTTATGACCTTTCCAATACCAGTTTCCTACTGCTTATATGAACTCCAGAGTGGGTTGCTGTTGTTAGCTGCTGTCAGGTTGATTCTGACTCATAGTGACCCTATGTACAATAGAACAAAACACTACCTGTCCTGTGCCATCCTCACAGTCCTTGCTTTGCTTGGCCAAACTTGTCATTGCTGCCACTGTGACAATCCATCTCATTGAGGTGCTTCCCCTTTTTCACTCCACTTTATCAAGCATGGTATCTCTCCAGGGACTGGTCCCCTCTGACCACATGACCAAAGTAGGTGAGATGAAGTCTGGCCATTCTCACTTCTAAGGAGCATTCTGGCTGCACTTCTTCCAGGACATATTTGTTCACTCATTTGATAGACCATCGTGTTTTCCATATTCTTCACCAACATCAAAATTCACTCTTCTTTGCTTCAGATGAGAGGAGACCAACAGTTGGAATAGTTGCATCTCAGAGGGCTGCTCAAAAGCTTTTAAAACCCCAGTCACTAATCACCAAAGTAGGTTGTAAAACAAAATTTTTATGAACTGTTTGTGCCAACTGAGCATGATGTCCCCCAGGACTATAGTTGTTGTTGTTAGGTGCCGTTGAGTTGTCTCCGACTCAGTGACCCAATGCACAGCAGAACGAAACACTGCCTGATCCCCCACCAGCTCCATGATCCCAGCTATACTTGAGCCCATTGTCGTAGCCACCATTTCAATCCATCTCGTTGAAGGCCTCCCCCTCTTTTGTCGACCCTCCACCTTACCAAGCAT
>NW_006921736.1:2211725-2216175 GCF_000298275.1 Orycteropus afer afer
GATATATTCAAGATCATATTTTGGCTCTCTTGGACTTGTTTTAATTGTCTTTAACTTCAAGTTGAACTTGCATATGAGCAGTTGATGGTCTGTTTCACAGTCAGCTCCTGGCCTGGTTCAGTAAAGGACTATGGTACTGAGACCCTAAACCTGGGGATTCTCTCTCATCAGATGTTTGTTTGTCTCTGAGAAGTTACTCCAGCCCTGTCTTCTGTTGCTTCTATAATGTATGTGGCTAATTTTGTAACATGAGTGCATGTATAGGATTATCTTCAGCTTCTTTTGATACTTCCTGCATTGTTCGATATTTTGTCTTTAGAATTCAATATTTCAATTCAAGGCTTGATTTTTCCTTCAATTCTGTCAGCTTGAGAAATGCTGAGTGTTTTCTTTCCTTTTGTTTTTCTAATTCCAGAGCTTTGCACATTTCATTATAATACTTTATTTTGTCTTCTAGAGCCACCCTTTAAAATCTTCTGTTCATCTCTTTTATTTCAACTTTTCTTCCTTTTCCTTTAGGTACTCTATGTTCAAGACCAACTTTCAGAGTCTCTTCTGACACTCTTTTTGATCTTTTCTTCTTTTCCTATCTTTTTAATGACCATTTGCTTTCTTCATGTGTGATGTTCTTGATGACATCCCGCAACTTGGCTTGTCTTCAGTCACTGATATTTAATGCATTAAATCTACTTCTTAAGATGCTCTCAGAATTCAGGTGGGATGTATATAATCAAGGTCATATTGGATGGGAGATACTAAAGACCATATTTTGGCTCTTATAGACTTGTTTTAATTTTCTTGAGCTTCAACTTGAACTTACATGTTAGCAATTGATGATCTCTTCCACAATCAGCTCCTGGCCTTGTTTGGACTGATGATATATATCGAGCTTCTCCATCACCTCTTTCCACAGGTATAGTCAATTTGATTTCTGTATATTCCATCTGGTGAGGTCCATGTGTAGAGTCACCATTCATGTTGTTGAGAAAAGGTATTTTCAATGAGTAAGTCATTGGTCTTACAAAATTCTATCATGCAATCTCCAGTGCCATTCTATCACAAAAGCCATATTTTCCAGTTACTGATGTATCTTCTTTGTTCCAACTTTCACATTCCAATTGCCAACAATAATCAATACATCTTGATTATAAGTTTGATCAATTTCATTCTGCAGAAGTTCGTAAAAACTTTCAATTTCTTAATCTTTTGTTTTGGGGGTTGGTGTGTAAATTTGAATAATAGTAGTATTAACTTGTCTTCCTTGTAGCCATATGGATATTACACTCTCATTAACAGCATTGTACTTTGAGATAGATTTTGAAATGTTCTTTTTGATGATGAATGCACTACAATTCCTCTTCAATATATCTTTCCTGGTATAGTAGACCATATGATTGTCTGATTCAAAATAATCAATACCAGTCCATTTCAGCTCACTAATGCTTAAAATATCACTCTTTATGTGCTACAGTTCATTTTTGACAACTTCCAATTTTCCTAGATTCATACTTTGTACATGCCACATTCTGATTATAAATGGATGTTTGTAGCTGTTTCTTCCCATTTTGAGTCATGCTCCATCAGTAAATGATAGGCTCTAAAGCTTTACTCCATCCACATCATTAAGGTTGACTCTACTTTGAGGAGGCAACTCTTCCCCATTTATATTTTGACTGTTTTTCTTACCTGAGGAGCTCATCTTCTGGCACTGTATCAGACAATGCTTCATGGCTTTTCATAAAGTGTTCTAGTATTATGTCAGACAGTGTTTTATTGCTATTCATAAGGTTTCCAGTGGCCAATTCTTTCAGAAGTGAATGGCCCCCATCCTTCTTCCCAGTCTGTTTTCTTCTGGAAGCTCTGCTGAAACCTGTCTACCATGGGTGACCCTGCTTGTATTTGAAATACTAGTGGCAAGCCACCACAGTACAACAAACTGAAAGACGAGTGGTGGAAAGTCTAGAGGAGTCAGGATCATTTAATTCTCTGAAACACAACAAAAATGAATTTAAAAAATTGAGGATTTTTTAAAAACTAAATTTAGTACATGAAAATAGAAGTAGAGAGAACTAGCAGAATGTTGCTATATAGTTCAGTCTGTAGCAAACTGAAGTGGAGTGGGAATAACATTAAGTGGACAAAAAGATGATCACCTGACTCCCTGCATGGTTAACATATTTACTGCTAAGTGAAAGGTTGGAGTTTTGAGTTTACCCAAAGATACCTCATAAGAAAAGCCTGGCGATTCTGGAAATAAGCCATTGAAAACTCTGTGTAGCATAGTTCTACTCTGACACACATGTGTTCATTATAAGAGGAGTTAAGTTGACAGCAAGTGGTTGAGTTTATAGCTCTTTAAAGATGGTCGTATTGGATCATGTGAAAAGTAAGAGAATATCTTCTCTCCATGATGTAGGACCTCCATATTCTGGATAGATATTGGGGCTTAAAAAACAAACAACAGTTACCAAAGCAAAACAAAAAACCTCTCTAAGATCTTTTACAAAAAATGTCCTGAATCTTTTTTTTTGTTAAACTAGGGGATGACGAAAGGATGAAGTTTCCTTCTCCTAGAGAAATGTACTGGCTGTGACCAAATTAGCTCTGAATTTGCTATTATTTAAATGTAGTTTCTTGTATTTATTAAAATGAAGTGACTGTCATATTAAAATTGAAAACGAGCAGTTGCACATGCAAATTATTTCTAAAGTTCAACTGCTGCTAAATGAGACGCGGTGCTCCTAAACTTAGAAATGCTTAACATAAATTATGACCTAATTAACATTTACATGGTAATCCGGACTTTCTGCAGCTTATTCTGCTAATTAACACATGACAAATGAGCACACATTAATATTTTATTGTAACATAACTTGTCCAAGAAAGCTTCTTAACTCCTTGGAAAACATTTTGTGTTTTTCTACCATTTTCTGCCTGAAAAGTATTCTATTGTAACTTATGCCATTATATAATTTCATATTGTAAATTTAATAAGATAGACAAAGATACAAGCTCCAGCAGTCTCTTTTTCTCTTTATTTAAACTCTTTCTTTTTTTCTTACTCTTTCTGGGCAATATCTCTGTTTTTAAGAAAAACAAAATAATTGTCTTGATATGTACATATTAGCTAATTATCTCTTGTCATGGTGGGTATTCAGTATACACAACAATTTCGTCTCCTGGAACTTTGGTTCATGAATAAGTTGAGGCCCATTGAGGAGAGCAAAAGTATGCATTTGACAGTGGAATTTTATACTTTGAAAATGTTTTGCTCATGATTGTGTGCTCAATTAATTTGTGTCATCTTTTACCCAAATTATAATTGTGCTTGGGTTAATCAGGGAGACCAAAGTTCTTCTGTCATCTCTCCCCAGCAATAACAGCAAAGTACAACAGGACAGAAAATAACAATTGCCCATGAAGTTATGGAGAGTTTGGAACACTCATATACTGCTGGTGGGATTGTAAATGGTACAAACCTTGTGGTAAATCGTATGGTGTTTCCTTAAAAAATTGAAAATAGGAGTTCTGGTAAGATGGCAGAATAGGCAGAAAGACTCTCTTCAACAAAGAAAAGGGGAACCAATTAACACAGATACAGAAGATAATCCTGGACCTCTGAGTCTTGAAGGGAAGGATATAGAAGTGGACTAAACTCCAACTAGCAGAAGAATTTGCGTGAAAACACCAAAAAAAGGAGACATACGGAGCTGTGGTCTAGCAGCGATCCTGATGGCACAGACAGCTTGGATATTGCCAAGTGGTGGTAGGACCTAAGTAAAAGCTAGCCAGGGACTGCAAGGAGGACTGCTCTGGTGGCTAGTGAATAAAAGGGGAAGTGAAGAGGAAGATGGGCTGAGCTGTGGACTTTTGCCTGTCCAGAAGGTGTAGCCATTTTAAATGTTTACAAGTGGTTTGACTATTTTAGATATTTAAAGCAACAGTGTTCTCCCAGAGTCCAGGAACTTAAGAACAGGCTCCACTTGGTGGTAGCTACAAGGACATTCTGGACATGGATGATTGTAAAGGTGCGACATTCCCCTTGTTACTCTTATATCCCACACCTTCTTGGTGAATGGAGGTGCGGCCATCGCTCAGTCCCACCCACCTTCTGGGCCGGCAGGAATTCTATCCCAGTTTGAGTGCTCAGACAGAGCCTGGGTGCCTTGCCCCACCCTGCCCCAATTACTTTTTTATTATTTCTGTTTTTAATTTGTTTGTTTTTGTCTATTTTAAAACTACTATTATTATTACTACTTTTGTCCTTTTTGCTATTATTCATTATTCTTCCCCTCCCAGGTTCCAGTTTTCAGGTTTTTTTCTTTTCCCTGTGCCTGGTTGGGATTTTTTGTTTTGTTTTGTTTTGTTTTCCTTTCTCATGGTTAACTCCCAATCCTTGGTTGTTTTTTTTTTTTTTTTTTTTGCATTCTCCCATTTTTTTTTCTTCATT
>NW_006921736.1:2216499-2296441 GCF_000298275.1 Orycteropus afer afer
CTCTTCACAAACAGTTAACAGATATCTAAATACAACAACACCACAATGCCTCAGAGACAACAGACCATCACAGTCCACAAAAAGAAGCAGGATAAAGTGGTAGAACCAAGGGAGCAGAATACAGACCCAGAACACAACCCTGAGGAAGCAGCAGCATTGGAACTCTCTGATAAGGAATTCAAAAGAATTATCTTTAGGTATCTTCAAAGGATTGAGAGGCAGACCAAGGAAAACACAGAAAAAAACCCTAAAAGAATTTTGGAAGAAAATATAAGAACAAAATGACAAAATAAATGAAAAATTAGAAATGATTCAAAATCTAAAGATTAATCTACAGATTAATCCAGAAGATTAATATGAAATTGTCAGAAATAGATAGCACATTGAAAGGGCAAAAGAGTAGAATTTGTGCAATGGAAGACAGAATTAATGAGATTGAGGACAAATACCTGAATACTTCTTTGGAAAGGGATCAGTCAGAAAAAAGATCAAAACAAAATGAAGAAAGTCTAAGGTTCATGTGGGTTACCATCAGAAGGAATAACCTATGTGTCGTTGGAATTCCAGAACAGAAAGAGAAAAACAAAACCACTGAGAAAATTGTCCAAGATTTGCTGGAGGAGAACTTCCCTGATATGATGAAAGATGAGAATATAGCCATTCAGGAAGTTCAATGAACCCAAACAGGATAGACCCCAAAAGAAAATCACCAAGACACATCATCATCAAACTCATCAAAACTAAAGACAAAGAAAGAATCCTGAAAGCAGCACGGGAAAAACAAAAAGTTTCTTACAAAGGACAACCAGTAAGAATAAGCTCTGATTTCTCAGCAGAAACCATGCAAGCGAGAAGGCAATGGGATGGTATATATAAAACTCTGAAAGAGAAAAATTTCCAACCAAAAATTATATACCCAATAAAATTGTCCCTCAAATATGATGGTGAAATTAGGAGATTTCCAGATAAGCAGAAACTACAGGAATTTGTTAAAACCAGACCAACCTTACAAGAGATACTAAAGGGTATTCTTTAAACAGAGAATCCAAAATAGCAAACAACAGACCATTAATACACAAGATGACATTACCCAGAAACAGCAGCTGTGGACATATTCAAAGTAAAATAAGCTTACAAGATTGTAAACAAGGAACTAGAGACATCAATTGGCAAGTGAAGACAACTCCAAACCAAAAAGGAGGAAAATACTGTGTAGTTACAGAACTTCTAAACCAAGTGGAGTGTGTCCTTGACCCAAGACCCCGGGAGAGAGACCCCAGCATACAGTGTGAGAGACAGCAGGAGCAGAGCAAAGAGAACAGCATGAGAAACAGCAGGAGCAGAGCAGAGAGACCAGCATGAGAGATGGCAGGAGCAGAGCCCAGAGACTGGCATGAGACAGTGACAGCCTTACCAGCCCATGGAGGAGAAAGCTGGATGCCTTTGGGTAGTCAGCTTCCTGGCAGAGTGGGTTGCCTTCAGGCGTTAATTGGTAGAAGAGACCAGCCTCAGATGGAGTAGCAGGTTGTCCCGCCCATGGATCAAGAAAGCCGAGTGTCCTTTGGGCAGGAAGATTCCTGGTGGAGTGGGTTGCCATAGGGCATCAATTGGCAGAAGCAGAGAGACCAAGGAAATGAGAAGCAGAGATGCCTCAGCCTCAAGTGTAGGATCATGGCCTTTGGGAGTGGAATCACCACAGCCTCCTAGGTTTCAAAGAGCCAGATATTCACCAACTTGGTTCTGGAGTGTGGGGCTGCTCGTTCATGTGAGCCAGTGGGATGGAGTCAAGCCACTGCCCAAGATTGAAGGGACAGGGCTGCCATGTCCAAGAGGGAGAGGAATAGGGTCTGCCAGGCCAAGGGGGTGAGGTTGCCACTCAGGAACATGGGGACTAGAAGAGATCTGTATAGATACCACCCATTGAAGATCTGTGCAGGTGCCAAGTTGACAAGGGATGGAATTGTGGTGGTTAGGTTTTTGTGTCAACTTGGCTGAGCCTGGTTGAGTGGCTGGCGAGATTCCCCATGGTAAGAATAGTAATTAACTCCATAGTGGAATCTGTTGGAGCAGCTGAGTAGCTGCTTTTAGTATGTGGTCTGCTTCCCATATATAAGAAACTGTTTTGGGAATGGTCTCCAGCTTATGGCATGCTTGAACCCTGCATGTAGCCGTATCATTATTCAGCAGCCTATCATGCTCTGCTGACCCTGGGACTTTCAATGGACTTGAATTAATGACCTGCCATGTGCTTTGGTAAAATTGGGACTGTGCCATTTTATTTGTTGACCTTGGACTTGTTAGCCTCAGCAGCCAGTAGCTGCCTGAGTGAAGAGATGCCTCTAGCTTCAGTGGTCCAGGAGCAAGAGGCAGAGCTGAAGCCCGAGGACAAGGGCTTCAGACTTCTAGCCTTCCGAACTATAAGAGAATAAACTCCTGCTTGTTCAAGCCATAAAAGGGAGAAAAAAAAACAGAAAATAGAAATGCCATTTGACCCAGCAATTCCATTACTAGGAATATATCCTAAAGAGATTAGAGGTAGGACACGAAGAAACATAAGCATACCTATGTTCATCACAGCACAATTCACTATAGCAGAGTGATAGAAACAACCTAAATGCCCATCAACAGATGAATGGATAAACAAATTATGGTACATTCATACAATGGAATACTATGCTACATTAAAGAACAATGAAAGATACGTGAATCATCTCACAACATAGATGAGCCTGGAAGACATTATGCTGAGTGAAATAAGTCAATCGCAGAAGGACAAATATTGATGAACCCATTAATGTGAAAAGACAAAGAAGGGTTTGCTTAGGGAAGGGAACTCACTTTGTAGTTTACCGGGGTGAGGAAGAAAGGGGAGGGAATAATTTGGGGCTAGTTGGGGGCCACATGCTGAGATGGGTAAGGGGAGGGATGATATAGAAAAAGTTTGTGACCACCATGATAACATTGGGGAAGGGGAGGACGCTGACTTGTGCACATCAGATAGAGACAACAGAGGCTAATACCAGTATATCCACGATACTGCATTACCATTAACCAAACACCAGGCTACAGATAAATACATAAACATCTGAGAAGATCAGATGAGGGTCAGTAAACAGAATTATACTCCAGACCAAGGATAGATTCAGCTGAGGCTAATCTTGCACAGATATAAGTGATACAAAATACCCTCAATCCTTACAGAAACAACAGAAGACAGATGTGGAGTAATCCCTCACAGACAGCCAGACACTGTGGGAGAGAGATCCAATAGATCTACTGACTCAAGACCATAGTGCTGAGGGACACCGAACTCAATTGGCACAACAAAATACATTAAAATGTTGTTCCACAACCTACATTGGTGAGTGGTGACTGGAGTCCTAAAAGCTTTCAAGGGGCCATCTAAGATGCAGCTAATTGTCTCCTATCATCGGAACCAAGAAGAATGCCAAAAACCAAGGAACCAGTCAGCCCTAGGACGTGATGGACCTTGAGACCAGAAGAACTAGATGGTTGCCGGCTACCAATGCCAACCATTTGGGAAAAAATCAAAACTGGAGTTCCTGGATAGAGTGGGAGGAAAAATATGGAACAAAATCCAAAAACACAATAATGACCAGAATTACCAGTCAGATGGAGTCAGGTGGGACCCCCAATACTATGGCCCTGGGATATACTTCAGGCCTGGAGTAAAACTCACTCCCAGGGGCTGACTCTCAGCCCAGTAGAAAACAAGATGTACACACAGACCACTCAACCCAGAGTGATATACCCACATACTCTATGGAGATGCATCCCTTGAAGCAATTGACAACAGGGCACCAGAGGGGCAATGTTCACACGGAGGAAATGGAAGACCCAAAGGAGTGCATAACTGTGTGGGGCATGGGGGGTGAATAGTTACTGGGAAGGGAGGGGAGGAGAGTGGGTTAGGGTTAGGGATGGTAGTTGGGGAGTGAAAACAAATGTACACAAAATGTTGAATGTAAAACAAACTCTGCTCTGTAAACGTGTACCTACAGCACAATTAAATACATAAGTAAATAAAAATTAAGGGGACTTCTGCAGCAGGTTTGCCTACTGCAATACATAACCTGTTTTCTTGACTGTTGCTTCCATGGGAATTGATTATGGATCTAGGTAAAATTAAAACCCTGACAACTTCAGTCTTTTCACTATCTATGGTGATGTTGCTTATTGGTCCAGTTGTGAGGATCTTTGTTTTCTTTATGTTGAGGTGTAATCCATACTGAAAGTTGTAGTCTTTGATCTTCATCAGTAAGTGCTTCAAATTTTCTTCACTTTCAGCAAGCAAAGTTGTATCATCTGCATATCACAAGTTGCTAATGAGCTTTCCTCTAATCTGATGCTGCATTCTTTTTTATATAGTCCACTTTCTTGGAATAGAATACACAGAATCACTGTACCAATAATAACTGGTCGATCTTCATCCATTTCAGGAGGTGGCATATGTTCAAGAACCAATGGTATTGAAGGAAGAAGTCAAAGCTGCACTGAAACAATTGGTGAAGAGCAAGCCTCCAGGAATTGACAGAATACCCATTGAGATGTTTCACCAAATGGATGCTCTGGTGAAGGCACTCACTCAATTATGCCAAGAGACTTGGAAGACAGCTACCTGGTCAACAGACTGGAAGAGATCCATTTTTGTACCCATTCCTAAGAAAGGTGATCCCACAGAATGTGGAAATTATCAAAGAATATCATTAATATCACATGCAAGTAAAATCTTACTGAAGATAATTCAAAAACGGTTGCAGCAGTATACTGACAGAGAACTTCCAGAAATACAAGCTGGTTTCAGAAGAGGATGTGGAATGAGGGATGTCATTGCTGATATCAGATGAATCTTGGCTCAAAGCAAAGAATACCAGAAAGATGTTTACTTGTGTTTTATTGACTATGCAAAAGCATTGATTGTGTGGATCATAACAAATTGTGGATAACATTGAGAAGAGTGGGAATTTCAGAACATTTAATTGTACTCATAAGGAACCTGTACATAGACCAGGAAGCTGTTATTCAAACAGAAAAAGGAACACTTCATGGTTTAAAATCAAGAAGGGAGTGCATCAGGGTTTTATCCTTTCACCATACTTATTCAATCTGTAAGCTGAGAAAATAATCCGAGAAGCTGGACTATATGAAGAAGAATGTGGCATCAGGATTGGAGGAAGAATCATTAACAACCTGCGATACACTGATGACACAACTTTGCTCGCTGAAAGTGAGGATGGCTTGAAGCACTTACTGATGAAGATGGAAGAATAGAGCCTGCAGTATGGATTACATCTCAATATAAAGAAAACAAAAATCCTTGCAACTGGACCTATAAGCAGTATTACAATAAGTGGAGAAAAGATTGAAATTGTCAAAGACTTCACATTACTTGGTTCTACAATCGACGCCAATGGAAGCAATAGTCAGGACACCAGATGACGTATAGCACTAGGCAAATGGGCTGCAAAGGATCTCTTTCAAGTGCTGAAGAGCAAAGATGTCTCCTTGAGGACTAGGGTGTGCCTGAAACAAGCCATGGTATTTTCAATCGCCTCATATGCATGTGAGAGCTGGACAATGAATAGGGAAGATGGAAGAAGAGTTGATGCTTTTGAGCTGTGGTGTTGGCAAAGAATGCTGAAGGTACCATGGACTGCTAAAAGAACTAGCAGGTCTGTCCTGGAGGAAGTGCAGCCAGAATGCTCCTTGGAGGCGAGATTGGCCAGACTTTGTCTCACATACTTTAGTCATGTTGTCAGAAGAGACCATTCCCTGGAGAAGGATGTCATACTTGGTAAGGTGGAGGGTCAACAAAAGAGGGGAAGACCCTCAACAAGATGGATTGACACACTGGCAACAGCGATGGGCTCACGTATAGAAGGAATCGTGGAGCTGGCTCAGGATCAGGTGGTGTTTTGTTCTGCTATGCATGGGGTCGCTGTGAGTCGGAGACAACTTGACGGCACCTAACAAAGCAACAAGACCAACCTTTTTGTCTTATTTGCTTAGCACACAGATTGAATAAGTGTGATGAAAAGATACAACACTGACACACCATTCCTGATTTTAAACAATGAAGTATCTCTTAGTTTTGTTCAAATGGCTGCCTCTTGGTCTTTGTACAGATGCCTCATGAGCACTACTAAATGTTCTGGAATTCCTATTCTTTGCAATAGTACCCATAATTTGTTATGATCCAGAGTCAAATGCGTTCCCATACTCAGTAAAACACAGGTAAACATTTTTTCTGGTATTTGCTTCAGCTGAGATCCACCTGACATCAGCAGTGATAATTCCTCATTTCACTCCCTCTTCTGGATCTGGCTTGAATTTCTAGCAGTTACCTGTCAATATAATGCTGCAATCATTTTTTGGATTATCTTAAGCAAAATTTTACTTGCATGTGATATTAATGATATGGTTTGCTAATTTTCACATTCTGTTGGATCACCTTTCTTAGGAATGGGCAAAAATATGGATGTCTTCCAGTTGGTTAGTCAGGTAGCTGTATTTCAAATTTCTTGGCATAAGTGAGTGAGCACCTGCAATGTTGCATCTATTTGTTGAAACCTCTCAATGGGTATTCTATCAGTTCCTGGAGCCTTGTTTTTCACCAGTTCCTTCAGTGCAGCTTGGACTTCTTCCTTCAGTATCATTGGTTCTTGATCATAAGGCACCTCCTGAAATGGTTGAACATCAACAAGTTTTGTTTTTTTTTTTTTTTTTTTGTATAGTGACTTTATGTTTTCCTTCCATTTTCTTTTGATGCTTCTTGCATTGTTTGGTATTTTACCCATAGAATCCTTCAATATTGCAACTCGAGACTTCAATTTTTAAAAAAAAAAATTTAATACTTTAATCTTAGACATGCTGAGCACGTTCTTTCCTTTTGGTCTTCTAATTCCAGGTGTTTGCACATTGTGTTGTAATACTTTACTTTACCTTCTCAAGCCACCCTTTGAAATCATCTGTTCAGCTCTTTTATTTCATCATTTCTTCCTTTCACTTTAGCTACTTTGTGATCAGAAACAAGTTTGAGAGTCTCTTCTGACATCTGTTTTGGTCTTTTTTTTCCTTTCCTGTGTGTTTAATGGCCATTTGCTTTCTTCCTGTATAATGTTCTTGATGTCATCCCACAACTCATCTGGTTTTTGGTCATTGGTGTTCAATGCATCAAATCTATTCTTCAGATGGTCTCTAAATTCAGGTGGGATATAATGAAGGTCATATTTGGCTCTCATGGACTTGTTTTAATTTTCTTCAGCTTCAGCTTGAACTTGCATATGAGCAATTGATGGTCTGTTCCACAGTAAGGTCCTGGCCTTGTTTTGACTGATGATATTGGGATTGTCCATCACCTCTTTCCACAGATGTAGCTGATTTGATTTCTGTGTATTCCATTTGGTGACGTCCACCAGTGTAGTCACCACTTATGTTGTTGCAAAAGGTATTTTTCCATTAATAAACCATTGGTCTTACATAATTCTATCATGTGATCTCCACCATTGTTTCTATCACGAAGGCCATATTTTCCAACTACTGATGCTTCTTCTATGTTTTCAGCTTTCATATTCTAATCACCAGTAATTGTCAATACATCTTGATTGCATGTTTGGTCAATTTCTGACTACAGAGTTGGTTAAAATCTTGGATTTCTTTGCCTTTGGCTTTATTGGTTGGTGCATAAATTTGAATAACAGTAATTAGTTTAAATAATAATTTATAATTTATATGTAATTATATATAAATTATAAATTTTATATAAAATTATATTATTTTTATAAATAAATTTAAATAATACTAATCAATTGGTCTTCCTTGTAGGCATATGGATACTATCTTAAATCTTGATATGTTCTTTTTGATGATGAACATGACATCAACTTGTTGTTCCTAGCATAGTAGGCCATATGATTGTCTGATTCAAGATGGCAAATGCCAGTCCATTTCAGCTCACTAATGCCTAGGAGCTCTGGTAGCATAGTGCCTAAGGCACTTGACTGCTAACCAGAAGGCTGGTGGTTCAAACCCACCAGCCACTCCTCGGAAGGAAGGTTGGGCATTTCTACTTCCGTAGTGATACTGCCTTGGAAACCCAAGGAGGGGTCGCTATGAGTCGGGGCCGACTCGATGGCAAATAACAACAACAACAACAATGCCTAGGATATTGATTTTTATGCATGACATTTCATTTTGGACAATTTCTAATATTCCTACATTCATATTTTGCATGTTCCACAATCTGACTATTAGTTAGTGTTTGCAGCTGTTTCTTCTCATTTTGAGTCATGCCACATCAGCAAATGAAGTCCCTGAAAGGTTTACTCCATCCATGCCATTAAGATTGGCTTTAATTTGAGGAGGCAGCTGTTCCCTAGTCACATTTTGAGTGCCTTCCAACCTGAGGGGTTCATCTTCCAGCACTGTATCAGATAATGTTGCACTGCTATTCATCAAGTTTTTCAATAATGTATCAGACAATGTTTCACTGCTATTCAAAAGGTTTTCAGTGGCCAGTTTTTTCTGAAGTGGATGGCCCCATCTTTCTTCCTAGTCTGTCTTAGACTAGAAGGTCCACTGAGACATGTTCACCATAGGTGACCCTGTTGGTATTTGAAATACCGGTGATATAGCTTCCAGCATCACAGCAATACACAAGCCACTACAATATGACAAACTGTCAGATGAGTGGTGGTGGCATATTGTAGGTGCTCATCAAATATTTAAAAAAGGAATAAACACAAAATATATGTATACACTTCTTTGTAGATAGAAGTAATTATTCTGTTACTTCTTTTGAATGTATGTCTTTTAAAAAATTATCACCATCTTTTTCTCTCAGTACAGTAAAAGTAATATATGAGGCAGATGTTCTGGAAAATGTAAGAAATGAAGGTAAGTTGCAGAGACCTGAGAAACATCCCTGCTCACAAAGAATAACCACTAGAAGGACTAGAAGGAGAGTCCTACTGTAGTTTGAAAGACAATAAATGACCCAAATGTTTTCTGATGAGAGAGATTAATCTTGATTTTAAGGAGATAGGACCTCTAAATGATTATAGGAATTATAGTAAGATTGTAAGAAAACATCTAAAGGTAATAGTAAACAGTGACAGGATGACCTGTGACCAAGGTTTGAGAGCTTTAGGGCAGACTAGTGAGGAACTGAAGGAGGGAGACTGAGGTGTTTATAAGGATGCCTCCAGTGGCTGTGAATCCCAAGCTGGAACAGTGATGGATTCCCTTGAGGCACATAAGCTGAAGGGAAATTAAATAAAAATAGTCACTGCTGCAGGGTCTTCAACATGCTACCAGGCAAGGTGGCTGATTTCTCAGGGAATAACTAGGAAGTATACTTTCTGGCTGGATTTAATTTGGGGCTGATGCCTTACTAGAATCTAATTGTCTCCAGAATAATAGTTAGAATTCATATTTGAGGGTCAAAACTATGGAAGTTTTTTCCTAAATTAATCACAAATCCACCGCCTTGTCACGTCTGCATTTTGGACCTTGTTTTGGACTCTGTAGCCATTCTAAATACGTGTAACTTAAGGGTTGGCTAGTTGAATCACCCAAGATCATTTTATGATCTTTCCAATTTTCTTGAAGTTAAAAATCCCCATTCCTTCATCCATTCTTCTTAACATATGTTCATATTATTTCACCAGCTCTTTGTTACTCACTCTGTCATCCTCCTGAACACCCCGCCTTTGACATAATAAGTTAACTTTCAGTTATACTTCAATGACATTCCCCCTTCCAGATTTCCATGAGGGTAAGGAATGTGCCTATTGTGTTCATGTTTATTAACTGCATTTAGCAAATATCTTGTATTTGGTAGATGCCTAGTCAGTATTCACCAGAAGAATTGGCAAGTTTGGCACTGTCTTCTGGACTCAAATTGGACCCAATTCTCTAGATAGGAACTATCTTTTAAAGATCATTGACATTCTTTGTTTGGGATACTATGTTTCTGTCTTTGTTTCCTCAGTATTTGCTAAGTTTTTACATCACAGTGTTGATTTTATGGCCAACTTACCACTGACCATTTATTGCCAAATTATACCTTGGATTTCTCAGCAACTTAAAATTTTAAATAACTTTTAAGTGGAGTGCTCCCATTTTCTCATCTTATTCTTGTGCTACTAACTGTGGATGTTAGATTACATGGCTTTAGAGCTGTTATTGTTGTTGTTAGGTGCTGGCAAGTTGCTTTTGAGTCATAGTAACCCCATGGGACAGAGTAGAAGTGCTGCACAGGGTTTTCTAGGCTGCAATCTTTGCAGGAATAGATGTCCATGTCTTTCCTCTGTGGAGCCACTGGGTGGTTTTCAGCCACCAACCTTTCTGTTAGCAGCCTAGTGCTTAACCATTGTGTCACCAGGTCTCCTTTATACCATATTAGAAACACTTAATTTTAAGAACTTATACAGTGTCTGGCACATGGTAAGAATTTGTGGAAAGAATGGTTTTTAAAAAATGCTTTTGTATTGTGTAGTAATAGCAAGCTTGGAATTTCCATCAATATTAATTATAAATTAATGATCATTAGGACTACTATTAACTAACCAAATCCTTTCCCGTCTTTTTTCTTTCCTTCCTCTGTCTCTCCCTTCCTTCCTTCATCTCTTCTTTATCTCTTCAATAAGCATTTATTGATTGCCTTCTCTGTACTAGATATAATGACCTAAACATGAGTGAGACTTTGTCCCTGGTATTGATGGTCTGGCAGAAGGACAGATGCATAAGCAATTATATTATAATTGAGAACAATAATTCTTCAAATAAAAGAATTATGAGGTGCTTAAATACAACCATGAAAACAGTCAGGGTTACTCTTTTATGAACCCCACCACATTTCCTGTTGCTTCCTTTGATATTTGTCACCCTTGCAATTCTTCGGGTGACAGCCATGTCTTCAGTAATTGAGGAAAACAAGTCATTGCAGATCACCTGACCTTGGACACTGGTGACTAGAGATGAAGAACTAATTCACACTAGTCAAAAACTTCTGACTTATCAAAAAGTTCCAAGTTGACTATTAGATAACTGAACTATACCAAACCCAATACAATTGAGTTGATTCCAATTCCTGGTGACCAAATGAACTAAATAACTAGATGCACTAATTGTTGCATATAGAGTAAGAAATACTTTAAGGAGCAAGATTTTGAAGTGGTGGAATACTTGGTCAACGTCCCATTTTGTCCATTAAGGATTTTGATACATTCCTTGAGGTGTTAATGTTATTGTAGATCATCTCTTCCAGAACCAGACACATATTTCTAGCTTCCCCAGATTCCTCCTGTTTGTACTAGCTGGTTATTTCTACTGTACTGAGGCTTGAGACAGCATAGTATGACAACGCTGATGGCTCTATGCTTTTAAATCTTTAATCACTCTAATTCCTGTACTTGGGGTCATGTTACTTAAGTAGGCGCCACTCTTCTCAGGAATAAAGCTGCTAAAATAAAAATGTATCTGTGTTTTTTCTTCCCTCGTGGTTTACCTAAAACCCCAAAGAACATGAAACTGGAAACCACAAACTTCTTATTTCCCCCAAAATTGTTCTTTGTCTGATTAGGAAAGATCTCACATGTTATGGTTTTGGTAGCATGGCTTGCTAGCTCTCTTTTTCCACCTTGTTTTTCTGAGTGAATAGAAAAGTTGTTAGATCTTCTCATTAGTCTCTTCTCTTTGTATCACACAATGATAAAGGAAACCATAATAGTAATAGGAGCTACCTTGTTTGAGCATTTGGTATGTGATAGGTCCTGGATTAAGTAACTTATGTGCCTTACCTGATTCGATTCCTCACAGGGCTGCACATAAGAATCTACTATAGAGTTTGTGAGTAGTGCATATTCTTGCCACTACCCTTGGAGATTCTAAGTCACTAGATCTAGAGTGAGATGCCGGACTCTGTTTTGTTTTTATGCTTTTTTTCTTTTTTTTTACATGATTTAAGAAAGAAAGTAATTTGAACTCTGCAGTTTTTAGCACACATGCTAGATCATTCTGATGAAGGTGTTTCTAGGACTGCATTTCGGAAACAATGGTAGATGCATAAGGTAACAGATAAATCACTGGAATGGAAGACAAGAGATCTGGATCTTCCAGTCACTATGTTTCTCCAATGGAGAGGAGATGGTAGTAGGGACAATCAGCAAGGTTCATTGGAGGAGGTGTGTGTAGTTGCCATCCCAGCTCTGCCACTTGCTAGTTGTGTGACCTTGAGTAACTCACTTAGCCCCTCTGTGCTTCACTTTTCCCATCTGCAATATGAAAATAGCATTGTTGCTTTACTCATGTATCTGCTAGAAGAATTAAATGACTTAATACCTGCATATTGTAAGCACTGTTTACTTGCTCTCACTGTATTTTTGTTTTTGTAGGGTATAATTCTTGAGCTGAGGCTGAAAGTCTGAGAAGGAGTCAGCCAGGTGAACGACCAGATGTGATGATAGCAGGTGGTATTCCTAGCAGAGCAGACATCATGAGCAAAAATCCAGCAATGAGAAACAGCCTCATGTTGCTTGAGCATAAGTGTGAGATATGAGGCTAGAGAGGTAGGCAGGGGTCAGGTTATAAAGGTCTTTGGATTATGTGGTGGAGTATAAAGTAATAGAGAATCGTTCATGGGAGTGTCAGAGGGTGTGTTTTAGATGTCACTGTAGATATATGTGTGGAGTATGGATTTGAAGGAAATAAGACCTGAGACAGGGTGTAAGAGGATCTGCAGGGATCCAGGTGACAGATGGTGAGGAGATAGAACCAAGGGCACTGGTGAAAATAGGAAGAGAAGGATAATTTTTAAAATGTTTAGGAGCTAAAAGGACATCTTGTGGTACAGTAGTTAAAGCACTTGGCTATTAACCAAAATGTTGTCAGTTCAAACCCACCAGCCACTCCATGGGAGAAATATTAGGCATTCTGTTTCTATAAAGATTTACAGCCTTGAAAATATTATGGGGCAGTTCTACTCTGTCCTTTAGGGTCACTGTGAGTTGGAATTAACTCTGTGGCAGTGGGTTTGGTTTGTTTTTGGTTAGGAGATAAAATAACCAGATCTTGATTTTATGGAGAGATGTGAGGAAGAAGAAAGGGACAAGGAGACAGATTTCTGTTTTGGGGACTAGATGAATGGTGATACTTCTAACTAAAATAAAGCATCAGAGAGTAGTTACACATTTAGTGAGTTCAGGTTTAGATATGTGGATTTTGTGTTGCCCATGGAGTGTCCACATAGAGATGTCTACAGGCATCTATAGACATTGTATGTATGAGTCTAATGTATGAGTGATTGTTTTGGTCTGATGTTTGGAACACAGGACCTAATATATACAAAAGCTCTGGTAAACTGAAAAGTACTCTGGGAATATAAAGCATTCAGAGGAGATTTTCTTACTGTTTTCAGCATTAATTAGTTTATGTTAGAATACAAAGAACTCCAATGAAATTCTTGTACAAAGAAACAATAAGCTCTTCTCACAGCTCATTAGAAGGATTTCTGAAGAGGAAATATTGAATGCAGTGACATGCATTTAAATTCTCAGCTTCTGAATGAAATTTTCAGACAGGCCATCCTTGTTGTTAGGTTAGTTAGAAAATAAGTAAATAAACCATCAGAGGAGACCTCCTTTGGACTGACTTTTCCATTTGTTATGAGATTCTTGGAGGGTTACTTAGACCTATGACTTTATTTTAAGAAGTTGGCATTTTCATAGATTTACAGAATATTAGAATTAAAGGCAACCTGATAGAGTATTTTATTATATATGAGAATAAAAGAGGTCCCCTGGGGCTGCGTGATTTTCTCTATATTTCATACCAAATGCTTGGCAGACCAGGTGCTAGAAGCAAGATCCAGTGGATGGAAGCAGTACATTTCTTCTATATTCTCTGCTGACTTTCAGTCTTATTTTTCAATATTAAAATATATCTTCCCACCTTTTTATTCTTTTCTTCTTCTTTTTTACTGCCTACCATACAGCTAAAGAGACCATAAAAATCTGGATAAATCTATAAGGGTAGAGGTTTTGGCTTGGAAAATACTTGTTCTGGTTACCTGGTGCCACTCTGACAGGAATATACCACAGATGGGATGGCTTTAACAAACAGGAGTTTATTCTCTTACAGTTTGGAGGCTTTAAGTCTATATTCAAAGTGCCAGGCTCTAGGGGCTGGGTGAAAGCCCCTCAACCTGGGGGTCCAGCTCTGCCTCCTGCTCCCAGACCACTGGAGCTGGAGGCGTTTCTCCACTCAGACAGCTGCTGGCTGCTGAGGCTGAAAAGCCCAAAGTTGACAAGTAAAAAGGCACAGTCTCCATGTTACCAAACCACACGGCAGGCCATTAATTCAAGTTCATTTTAAGTCCCAAGGTTGGCAGAGCATGGCAAGCTGCTGAACAGCGACATGCCTACATGCGGGGTCCAAGCATATCATATGCTAAAGACCATTCCCAAAGTTGCTTCTTATATATGAGAAGAGCAATTTAGCTGCTTGTGGTAGATACCACCATGGAGTTGATTGCCAGTCTCATCATGGGGAATAACTACCACCAGCTGCCCAGCCATTCAACCAGGCCCAGTCAGTTGACACAAAAACATAACCACCACAGCACTCCTTGGTAACGCATAGCACACCAGTTTCAAACTGTCCAAGCAAGATTTGGTTAGAATATTCTGGATTAATATTCTGGATTGGATTAAAATGTTACCATGTTTAAAAAAACAAGTGTGCACATCCACATGCACAATATTTTTTTTCTCCCAATTGTATCATAGCTGTAGTAGTGGTTGTATTAGCAGCAGTAGTAGTAGCCACAGCAGTGGTTATAATAGCTATAGTAGATTGGTGATGGTGGAAGTGATGATGATGATGATGATCATGACAATGATGATTATACCCATTTATTAAATGTTCTCTATGTATCAAACACTCTATCTGCAATAAAGAGACTATTGAAGTAAGTGGAAACTTTCGTGCTCCAGTTTATCTTCTTAGGATTACATCCAGTGCAACCATTCCCTTACTCACTGTATGAATTTGGATGAATACTTAAATTCTTACATTCTCAATAGGGAAATAAAAGTGTCCACATAAAAAAGTTGTGATGAAACTGAGATGTAAATTTATGTCTTGCTGACTCCTGAGCTTGTCTCATAGCCACCATGTACATTTTCTTTGGATGCATTGCTTCAATTTTGAATGTATTATAAACATCTCATTCAGATGTCTTTGTATTTGCCATCCCAGGACAACTTTTAATATATAGAATGTTCCGTTTCTGAACTTTGTAAATTGTTACAGCAAGATTGCACTGTTTTAAACATGAGTTCCTTAGAACATAGGTGATTGGTCTTTCTCAGGAAGCTGATAGCTGATAAATTATTCACACTTGGTGTGACACACTGAGGATTAGAGATGGTAGGATCACGGAAGGTAGCAATGAAACACTGACTCATAGAGACCCCTCCCTGGGTTTCCAAGGTGGTATCACTACGGAAGTAGTTTGCCCAGGCTTCCTTCCAAGGAGTGGCTGGTGGGTTTGAACCACCAGCCTTTTGATTAGCAGTCAAATGCCTTAGGCACTATGCCATCATAGCAAGGTAGATCCAGTGTCAATAAGTACTGATACTGGAATGTTATTTCGAACTATGTCTCTGACTCTTTCTCTTGTATGCAGCATTGCATTGAGACTGGCCACAATTGGGTCCTGCTTTATACAGATTGCATAGTTACTACATTCCCTTCAGTATGGGCATAGATGATTGGCACTAAGGGTAAACTTAGGTGATTTTTGCCTTTGCATTGAAGACTGCGGCCTCTTTTGACTTGAACTATCATCAAAGTCTGGTAGTTTGTGATAAGAATAGTGAAAGTCTAACTAGGCCATTACATTCAACTCCACGAAGAAGAGGCTGCTTCAGTGGAATTATAATCATTGCTTTAATTTTATGCCACTTTAAGTCCCAAAGACTTTAACAAGGGAGTTGTTAAAAGTAAATGCTGTTTTATTACACATTGTCAGGAAGAAGCAATTAAGATGTTCCTAAAGTAAGTTAACCTTCTAACCCTTAGACATTTTCCAAGTGTCTTAAGTGAATGAAAAAGTATAGACGATGGCAACAGTACTGCCAATGGACCAAGGACCTTTATCCTTCATAGAAAACAACTCCCCCCAATCATTCAAGAAAAATCACTATCAGCAGAACTAACAACTATTGTTATTCTACTACTATTTAAGCAACCTTAGTGAAAGATGCCTCGGAAACCCAAGGAGGGGCCGCTGTGAGTTGGGTCTGACTCGACGGCACATAACAACAACAACAGCAGTGAAAGATGAAACAATAAGGTGCTTTTACTCCTGTTCTAGTTGTCTTTGAGGATAACAATTTGATAAAGGACAGGAAGGCTCTAGAATGATCCAGAGAAAAGCCTAAGCCACAAATGGTCTTTCTATAAGTCTTACTTCATAATTAATTAATTAATTCCTCAGTTTTGTTGTGGAATCAATTTATAGAAGCCTTAAATATAGGAGGCACATCAGTGACTATAAGCTTGGGCTTTGTTTTCTGATAAAGCTGGGTTCAAGTCTTAAATATGACATTGTCCACCCTTGAGACATCAATTAAATTATTAATTTCTCAAAGTCTGTTTTCCACATCTGCAAACTAGAGCAATTGATGGAACCTAAACTATTTTGGTTGTTGTGAGGACTGAATGATAGAATTCAAGTTAAGAAAATAAGACAATGTTAAAATGTACTTTATGATAGTTATTATTTCCTTTGTATGTTGTTTTATAATTATGTCTGCCTGTGCCACTAAATTAAGTGCCTTGAAGGTAGGATCTAATTGTATTCATGGTGTGTCTTCAGTGACCAGCACAATTCCGGCTCTTTTGGAGGCATCTGATAAATGTAGGATTGAATTGAATGAATTAGAGCTTAAGAGCTGTCAAAGCCTAAGTTGTCATTACTGATGATGTTGCCGTTTGACATTGAGGAAGTCACTGCCTCTCTTGGTTTATACGTTTTTCCATATCTAAGGAGGCAGGCTCTCTTCTGGTCCTACCTGCCCTTCAGGGATGCCATAAGAATGCATTTAACATTTAATGGAAAAGTGTACCTTAATTTGTGAGGGATTAATATTTAATATTAATGAAGTTCATAGCTTTCCATTTCACTTTTTCTTTGTAGCTGCAAAAGTGCTCACCAGCATAAAGGAGCCCAATTGAAAGAATGTGAAGGCCATCCCTTATGCCATGTACATACCAAATGAAAAAGTGCCTCTTCAGTTGAAAATGAAGATTCAAAACATTGTGGGCAATATGAAAACTAACTGAGGCACTCAACTGCACCAAGCCCTCAATCCTAACCTACCATCCCTAAGTAATTAAATATTTTAGGTGGTAATCACTTTTTCTTTACCTGAATTTTATTTGTCTGTTTTTAAAAACAGATTTTATGTGAAAATCATTTAAAATAAAACTACATCAAAAGATTGGAAAAGATGCTCCTCAAATGATCATTATGTGTGAGAAGTGAGATTACAGATAATTTCTTGTCCTTTCTTATTCTAAATTTGCTTTAACTGATACTCTTTTTGAGGCATGTAACACTTTACTTAGATCTTTCAAGTGTGTGGGTGTTCATGGCCAGTGAGGTAAATAAAGCTCTGTGAGGATCTGTGAATGGGAATAACTATACCTCTGGGGCTCGTGGAACATGTTGATGAGTGGAAAGAATCTCTGTGGGCCTCTGCAGTGGAAGTTCACTGTGTCTGGCAATTGCAGGCTTCAACTTCTTCTAATGTTGACATCTATTTGGGTAGGTTCTTGCGTCTGGTCCATTATCAACTACCCTTCACTTTGCCTTTGTTCAATCTTTTTCTCTCCCTCAACTTCTGTTCTCTATTAGTCTCTGCATCTTTATAAGTTCAGCTTCCTCACTGTTATATCTAGTTAGTGGCCCTCTAGGCCTCTGTGTTATTTTAAGAGCCTCATGTTCCATATACACTTTTAAATTCAACCTTCATGGTAAAGAAACTTCCCTCCATAATTCTCTATTTAAATTTCAGAGTGTGAGAATTTAATGGGCCAGATCCTCTGTTAAGGTAGCACTATTCATGCCAGACCACCATCCTGTCTACTGGCTAGCCACCCAGGCCTGGTGGTAGACAGACATGTGACTTGATGAGTGGAGTCACATGATATAGTATGTGGCTGCCTTGGGTTACTTACATCTTAGCAGGAGCTATAAGTAGAGAAGTTTCCCTAATTGGAAACTACAGGTATGGAAGACACATGTTTAGTGGAGTTATTATATTATTTACTTTTTTTTTATCATGGTGAAAATATGCACAACAAAACATATGCCAATTCAACATTGTTATATTATTTTAAAATAATTATAGGTTTAGAATCATAAATACATTATTAAAAGAATTGTGTGCACATCTCAGTGTAGAAAGGAAAATGTCTCTCGATGTATGACCTTACTGCATTGGTAACTCTCTTCTGTCTCAATTATATGCTGCCAAGCTTTGGCTTATGCTGTATCCTCTGCTTGGATTGCCCATGTCTAAAAATTTCCCTACCAATGTGGCTTTATACTTCAAGTTCTACTTCTAATCCTTAATCTTGTCCTCTTCAAAGAATCATTCCCTATATGACTTCAGTGTGAACTGGCTGCTTCCTCGCCTATCCTCTTACAGCTCTTTGTACCTTAATATAGCATTCTGTGCTATATTATCTTAGAATTGTTGCTGCATATATGTACCTCCCCACCATTCTGCAGTTTCCTGCTTCATAAAGACCCAATCTAGTTATCTTTGCATGTGTTGCTAGCATTCTGTCCAGCATACTGTAAATACTACAAACATGTTGTTGTTGTTGTTGTTATGTGTCATGGAGTCGGACCCGACTCATAGCAACCCCTCCTTGGGTTTCCAAGGCGGTATCACTACAGAAGTAGATTGCCTAACCTTCCTTCCAAGGAGTGGCTGGTGTGTTTGAACCGCCAAACTTCTGGTTAGCAGTCAAGTGCCTTAGGCATTGTGCTGCATTAAAATTAAACTTTAACTGAGAGGGCACTGAGCTTCTTTTTAGAGTGATAGGAAAATTTAGAACTGGATAGCAGTGATGGTCGCACAGTGTGAATATAATTAATGTCACTGAATTGTACGTGTAAAATGTTGAAATGAGAAATGTTTTGTGTTTTGTTTTATATATATATATATATATATGTATATATGTATATATGTATATATATACACATACATACTGCAATAACAATTAAATTTAAAAAATGAAACATTTTGGGCAACACAATGGAATAATAAAATGGAGCTTACATTAGGATTTTATACCTACTGTGTATCAGGAAAGGAGCTCTGGTGGCTCTGTGGTTAAAACATTGAATTGCTAACTAGAAGTTTAGCCATTTAAACTCACCAGTCTCTCCATGGTAGAAAAATGAGGCTTTTTGCTTTCATGAAAGTTTACAGCTTTGGAAATCATACAGGGCATTTCTACTTTGTCCTGTAGGGTCACTGACTTTGAGTCAGAATTGACTTGATGGGAGTGGGTTTGGTGTATGAGAAGCCTTCTCATGTAATCCTTTTTATACCTCATCTGGGATAGGCATTGTTGTCATTATCTTATACATGGGATATAATTAGTGAAAAATTAATACATGTGAAGAAATTCTGTGGTGAAAGAACTCTAGAAATCTGCAATTAGAGAACGTTTGGAGCTTTTTCTTCTACGGGACTTATCAGGGCCTTAATTATGAAATATTCATTATGAACCTCTAAGAACGACACCAAATATACAACATTTTCTAACTTATTTGATGATGGTTGCATTTTTTTTTTTTTGAGGAGTAATTTGGGGGCATAATGCTCAAAGGATCACATTTTGAGCAATGCCAATGTAAACGATAGTTCCTAAAATAAAGTGAAAATTTAAAAACTTAAAAAAAATTCTCCTTGAGATTAAGTATCACTATGATATTAAAAGTAACAGAGTCTCTTCATAAGTCATCAAATTTAACTCTTGGTTACTATCACTCTTGCCCCTAATGAGAGTCTGAAGATCAAAATATTACTTTCTGCAGAGCTTAGAAGTAAATTTAATTTTTAATTTTTGTCAACTACAAAGAATGTTTCTACACATTCCAGTAATCCTAGTTTCTGTCAAATATTTATTTACCTAGCCACTCAGAGACTAGGGAAAGGGTTTAGTATAACTTTGAGTATTCTGTAGTTGAACAGGTTTTTAAGAAACTCCTCAAAAATGAGGACTTTGATATTCATCTGAAAGGTTCTTACAGAGGTTAGGTGTGTTTTCCCCAGAGTCTCTTCCCACATTCGATGCTATAAAACTGCGGTATGACATAGGGCCCTTCATGAACAGATGTACCCATCATGGAATGCTTTAACTATGGGTTTTGATCTTTATTGCTGAAGCTGAGCAATAATTCTGATATTTGAGAAAACCAACACCTGATACTTTATGAAAATCACAACTCTCCCAACTATCCTGGAGGAATTTTCTCTGCTTACAGAAGGAACAGCCCATTTGTAAACAGTAAAATGGCCAGCCATTATCCATGACATCTGGGAGTGGAGGATAACCTGATGTTTTGATTCGATTTGATTTCCAGAGTGGAAGTTTCTACCACCCAAAGAGGTTCTAGGGTCATAGTACTTCCAAAATATGCTCCAGGTTGTTAAGGGTATTAGCCGTTGACTTTCTCTAGGAGAAGGGCCTGCCCAGTGTCAGATGTCAGTAACTGTCAAAAGTCTGGCGTATGTTTGGAGCCTCTTGAAGATGAAAGTTATTTTCTGGGTGGTCTTTCCCAACTTGCAGAGTTTCGCATCTTTTTGTCCTTGCCCTCTCATTTTGGCTACGTGGACTGTGTTTCTTATATGTCTCTGTTGCCACATCATTAGAATTATCTCTGATATAGGCTAAGTTGTGTGTTAAAACATTATTTTTGTTTTTCATTTTCATTTAAGATGGCATGAAATCATTCACATGCACAAAAAAAGCATTCTGACAATAATTTCCCCTTCTGATTTCCAAAATGCATCGCTGAATTGTTTTTGTTTTTTAAAAAAATGTATTCTGTAATGAGAGAAAGAAAAGATGACATACCATTTTATTTATTTTTAATGTACCCTCAAGAGTGATGGCAGCTGATTTCAAATAATAATGATTGTAAAGTTGTCAGTCTTATGGCCACATAACCTGTTGTGATATAAACCTGTTTTCCCAGAGAGTAGCCTGGTAGAGAGACATTGCTTGAAGCTAACAGATAACAAAAGACTTTAGGCCTTTTCTTAAACAATTTACAGAAAGAACTCTTCCCCTTGATCAGAACCATTCAGGTTAACATGGGATGTGAGAGCGCTATTCTCTTTCCAAGATCATTGTTTTATCAAAATGAAAAGGGTCTTCAGCAAGATACCCCACAAATCCCAAGACAATAATTACATTCTTGGAAATGGAAATCTTGCATGTTTGCAGACATTTTAGAGTTTGGTATTTGTGGCTTTTCGCACACTATGAAATATTTATGCCTTTTTCAAATAACCCTGCTTAGTTACCATTGGATACCTACTGTTGTACAGGAATTGCATTTAGAAAAGAATTGAATCTGATTTGCAACATTCATAAAGCTCTCATGCCTAGATACTTCAGTAAAAATTCTTTTGAGACAATTTTTGAAAATGCTGGGAAATAGATGTTTATTTGCCTTCAAGCGTTTTTGTTTTGTTTGGGTGTTGTTAGGCTGTTAGTGATGGAAGAAAGTAATTATTCTCAGTGATTTATATCTTAGTTAGATGATATGTGATTGCCAATAAAATTTGACTATCTGTGCTAACCATTTTAAAAAGAATAATTAATGTTAATACAGATAATCCATTTTATTAATAGAAAAACATAAAAAATAAACAATAGATTATTTGTAACTATATCAGCTAGAGAAAACATTTAGAAGATACTCTTTCAGATTTCTTTTTCTCTCCTCATTTACTTATCTTCCTCCTTTCTTTCCTACTTTCTTCCCTTCTGTCTATTCATTTATCCATTTATCCATCTAGCCATGTATTTAAAACAGAGTTATAGTAAACATAAGATTTTTATAACTTGCCTTTGTAATGAAGCAGCATAGTTTGAATATCTTCCATGCTAGTAACTATGCATCTACTTTGTGGGCTTTTTATTCCATTATATAAATAGGCCATAAATTATATATTTAGAAGGTTGGGCAATCCTACTTCCATAGTGATACTGCCTCGGAAACCCAAGGAGGGGTCGCTATGAGTCGGGGCTGACTCGATGGCACATAACAACAACAACAACATTAGACTTTCTATTGTTTGTATCTTTTCTCTCTTATAAAAATTCTTGTGCTAAACAGTATTCATTCAATACATATTTGTTGAGCTGATATTATGTACCAGGCTCTGTGGCTACAACAGTGGTAGCCATAGCTGCTATTCCTGTCCTCATGTGCTTCCATCATAAATAAATAAAACAAGAACATTAACTTTAGTTTACAGTAACAACATTTATTTTAACTGTGAAACCTTTATCATCAGTTAGAAAGTTAATACTCCTGGTTCTTATTTCCCAAGGGCACTAAAAGATTTTATATATATAAAATTATAATGCAGATTTAGAAATAATAATATGTACTCAAAAAGTACCCACAGCTTATATTAATTTGGTTGAAAAATAATATTGAAATTATATTCTTTGACTGCCTCCACAGCCAGAGTCAACTGGTAATAATAGATAAATACACAGAATTTATCTTTCCATAGATTTTGGTTTTATTGATCATTGGTGGAAACTTCCTCTCAGAACTATCAGGTAGATGAGGACAGTGTGATATCATGTAGAAAGTTCTGGCTAGGAGTCAGGAATCCTCAAAATAAACTGAGTTTAGTTCCATATTAGCCATTTGACTTTTGAAGTTCATCACATTTTCCTGGGCTTTAGTTTCCTGTGCTGTAAACAGAGAACATGCTACTAAATAATTTCTCACTTTCTCAATCTATCAATTCTGGGCCTTTGGGTTTTTCATTATTTCTATTGTGGTGGCTTGTGTATTCCTGTGATGCCTGGAAGTTAGGCCACAAATGTTACAAATGCCAGTAGGGTCACCCATGGTGCACAAGTTTCAGTGAAGCTTTCAGACTAAGACAGACTAGGAAGAAGGACTTCGGAAACAATTTACTCTACTTCTGAAAACAGTTTCCCACTGGAAACTTTATGAACAACAATAGAATATTGTCTGATAGTGTGCCAAAAGATGAGCCCCTCATGCTGGAAGATACTCAAAATACAGCTGAGGAAGAGCTGGTTCCTCAAATTAGAGTCAACCTTAATGACATGGATGGAATAAAGCTTTTGGGACCTTCATTTGCTGATGTGACAAAACTCAAAATGAGAATAAACAGCTATAAGCATCCATTAATAATCAGAACATGGAATGTACTAAGTATAAATCCAGGAATATTGGAAATTGTAAAAAATGAGATGGAATGCATAAAGATTAATATCACAGGCATTAGTAAGCTGAAATAGACTGGTAATGGCCATTTTGAATCAGACAATCATATGGTCTACTATACTGGGAATAACAAATTGAAGAAGAATGGCGTCATATTTCAGGATCTGTCTTCAAGTACAATTCTGTCAGTGATAGGATAATATCCATACACATGCAAGGAAGACCAGTTAATGCAACTATTACTCAAATTTATGTACCAACCACTGAAGCCAACAAGGAAGAGATTAAAGAGTTTTACCAACTTCTGCAATCTGAAATGGATCAAACATGCAATCAAGATACATTGATAATTACTGGTAATTGAAATATGAAAGTTGGAAACAAAGAAGACGCATCAGTAGTTGGAAAATATGTCCTTGGAGATAGAAACAATGCTGGAGATTTCATGATAGAATTTTGCAAGACCAACAACTTATTCTTGTAAGTACCTTTTTTTTCAATAACATAAACAGTAACTATACATGTGGACTTTGCCACATAGAATACACAGGAATCAAATTGACTACATCTGGGGGTAGATGTGATGACGAATCTCAGTGTCTTCAGTCAGAAAAAGACCAGGAACTGACTTTGGAACAGACTTTAAATTGCTCAGATGCAAGTTAAGTTGAAGCTGAAGAAAACTGAATCAAGTCCAGGAGAGCTAAAATATGACCTTGATCATATCCCACCTGAATTTAGAAACCATCTGCAGAATAAATTTGACACATTAGACACCAATGACTGAAGACCAGATGTGTTGTAGATGGTATCAAGAACATCATACATAAGAAAGCAAAAGGTCATTAAAAAGACAGAAAAGGAAGGAAAGACCAAAATGAATATCAGAAAAGACTCTGAAATTTGCTTTTGTATGGAGAGTAGCTAAAGCAAATGGAAGAAATTATGAAATGAAAGTGCTGAACAGAAGATTTCAAAGGAATCCTCAAGAATACAAAGTATTATAATGAAATGTGCAAAGAACTGGATTGAAAAATCCAAAAGAGAAGAACACTTTCAGCATTTCTTAAACTGAAAGAACTGAAGAAAAAAATTCAAGCCTTCAGTTGTGATATTGAAGGCTTCTATGGGCAAAATATTGAATGATGAAGGAAGCATCAAAGAAGGTGGAAGGCATATACGGAGTCACTGTAACAAAAAGAATTGGTTGGCATTTAACCATTTTAGGAGGTAGTGTATGATCAAGAATCAGTGGTATTGAAGAAAGGAGTCCAAGCAGGACTCAACGCATAGGCAAAAAACAAGGTTCCAGGAGTTGAGGGAATACCCATTGAGATATGTCAACAAACAGATGCAACACTGGAAGCACTAACTCATCTATGCCAAGAAATTTGGAAGATAGGTACTTGGCCACCTGACTAGAAGAGATCCATGTTTGTTTGTGCCCATGACAAAGAAAAGGGAGCCAACAGAAAAGCAGAAGTTATCAAATAATATCATTAATTTCACATGTAAGTAAAATTTTGCTGGAAATCATTTTAAAAAATGAGTGCAGCAGTGAATAGACAGGGAACTACCACATTCAGGTTGGATTCAGAAGAGGACACGGAACAAGTGATATCATTGCTGATACCAGATGGATCTTGGCTGAAAGCATAGAACACCAAAAAGATGCTTGTGTGTGTGTATTGACTGTGCAATGGCCTTTGACTCTCTGGATCAGAACAAATTACGATCATAACATTTGAAAGAATGGGAATTCCAGAGCACTTAACTTTTCTCATGAAGAACCTATACAAAGACCAAGAGGCAGTTGTTCAAACAGAACAAGCGGATACTGCATGGTTTAAAGTCAGGAGACGTATGCATCAGGATTGTATCCTTTTACCATCCTTATTCAATCTGTATGCTGAGCAAATAATCCACAAGCCTGGACTATATGAAGAGAAACATGGTATCAGGGTTGGATGAAGACTCATTAACAGCCTGTGATATGCAGATGTCACAACCTTGCTTGCTGAAAATGAAGGTGACTTGAAGCACTTACTGATGAAGATCAAAGATTACAGGCTTCAATAAGGACTATAACTCAACATAAGAAAACAAAAGTCTTCACAGCTAGAAAAATAAGCAACATCATGATAAAAGAAGAAAAGTTCAGAATTGTCAAGGATTTCATTTTATTTGAATCCACAATCAACACCAATGGAACCAGCAGTCAGAAATCAAATGATGTATTGCTTTGGGCAAATTCGTTGTAAAAGACCTCATTAAAGTGTTAAAGAGCAAAGATATCACTTTAGATACTAAGAAGCACTGGCCGCAAGCCATGGTATTTTCAAATGTCTGATATGCTTGAAAGCTGGACCATGAATAAGGAAGACTACAGAAGAATTGATGCATTTGGGTTGTGGTGAAGAACTGCCAGAAAAGCAAACAAATCTGTCCTGAATGAAGTGCAGCCAGAATGTTCCTTACAAGTGAGGATGGCAAGACTACCTCTGACACAGTGGCCACAACAATGCTCTCAAGCACAACAGTAGTTTTGAGCATAGTGCAGGACTGGACAGTGTTTCCTTCTGTTGTCCAGGAGATTGCTTTGAATCAGAACAGGTTTGCTGGCACCTAATAACAATACCAACTGGAAATTACCATTGAAATGATCTGGCAACCTACTCTGAGTGTTGATTCTGTCAATCATAGCTAGGCCCATTGATAAGGACTGTGAAACAATAAATATAATGAAAGCTTTGAGTGGGTAAGTGATTTGCAACTAAATTTTTAAGAGATTGCTCTCACTGTATACTTGAACAAACTATAGAAAGCCAAAAGTGAAAGTGTAAAGCTTTTGCAGTTGACAAGATGTGAGATTATGGTGATATCATTGGAGATGGTGATTAATTGTCACAGCTGGCTGTATTTTTAAGGTATTACTGATCGGACATACTGATGACTTGGATGTAAGGTGAGAGTGAAAGAAACATTCAGGATAACCTTTAATTATTTTTGGCCTGAGCCACTGGATAGAAAATATCCACTGTGAGTCAAAACACTGAGGGAACAAAGGTTTTCATGGTTGAGGTGGAGGGGAGGTGGTCACCCTTTTGATTTTGTATATACTAAGTGTGAAGTGCCTATTAGATACTCAGGTGGAGATATTTGAGCATACATTTGGACATATGCATCTGAAAGTCAAGAGAGAGTTTGGGCTGCCAATTTTAAGTTGGGAATTATCACCATTGGTTAAGTGATCTTGACCAAGGAAATCAATCTTGTTATAATTCAATTTACTGATCTATAAGATGGAGATAATGATTTTTGTGAAGATTAAATAAGATAATGTGAATTTCATGAAGTTCTTAGCATATTGTCCATTACATAACAAGTGCATAATAAACATTATCTCTTCTTTTTCCTAATTCTGATGGTGGATGGATGGATGGGTGGGTGGATGGATGGATGCTTGTGTGGACTGGTGATAAATGAATTAATCCACAAGAATTCAGAGGCAATGTCTATCTTGGAAAAGATGGAGAGAAAGTTTGTGCATCTAGCTTCAGTGTAGGGCAGGGGAAAAAGATCCTAAATTTCATTTATATTGGAGGTTGGATAAATGTGTATTCTGATTACAATTCCCAGAGATACCAAGCCATGGATCTAAAGGTCCGTATTATTATGGTTGACTGTGCCAACTCCAGTCTCTGTGGTTGAAGTGTGATCTTGACTTCCCTTGCCTAGAGAGAAATGTTCACTAACAATGCCTTGTGTACAGTCCTTGAGGTACTCAGAAAGAACCCTTTTAATAATTAAGCCAACTATATTTACATGGTCCCTTGATGTCTGGGCTAGGCTTTGTTAGAAATAAAGGATAAAATATTAAAGAGAGAAATATAAACAATCCTGGCTTGAATTACAATTTCTAGTTAAGAAACGTGTTCATGCTTCACCAAAGCTATTATATGTGTGATCTCTGAAAATGAAATTGGCTGGCTGACCTCCTAAGAGCCCCTCTTAGATGTTAAGTGAATATTTCACTATAATGACTGAGACTTTGCAGTGGAGGTTAGTAGACTGAGCTCCTTCTGCTCAATAGGAATTCCCTTGTTCATTCAATCAACAAGACTGTGAAGAGCAATTAATATGAGCCAGACATCCTAATAGCTGAGAATTTCTCTGTTTTTCAAATTGTGGTGGCTGAGTTGTGACTGGTTGATAACCCAAGAATCTTCTCTCCAATAAACAAATTCATGACATATATTTTTTAAAATTAAACTTTTTTTCTCCTCATTTTTGGAAAGGAATGTCAGTTATTTTATTCAATACATTTCCACTAAGAGATAATAAGAAGTAGCCGTACCATTACAATTCCTTAATCAGTTCTTTTAGAATGTGCATTAATTCTTGTAATTTGTGAGCATAACTTTTGCTACAGAAAATCATAATGTGAAATTTTAGAAAGCATTCATACTCTAATCAAATGAAAACAAATTTTTAAAGGAAAATAGTTTGTAAATAAACCAAAAACCAAGCTCACTGCCATCAAATCAATTCTGACTCATAGTGACCCCCTTTGGGTTTCCAAGGCAGTAAATCTTTACAGAAGTAGATTGCCAAGTCTTCCTTCTATGGAGTGGCTGGTGGGTTTGAAGCGCCAGCCTTCTGGTTAGCAGTCAAATGCCTTAGGCACTAGGCCACCAGAACTCCTTACTTTGCAAATAGTCTTCATTAATTATGGCAGACTTTGGGAAATTTCTGCTTAGAAATATATACAACTGACCTGCCTATGTGCTTGAAAGTTTTCCTATTTTAAAATAAAACTTTTAATTTTGATATACTTTTATATTCATATGCATTTGTAAGAAAAAACACAGAAAGATCCTTTGTACCCTTTACCCACTTTTCTTCAATGGTAGTATTTACACAACTGTAGTATAATATTACAATCAAGGTATTGACATTTCATTTTTACGTTCAGGTTCAGTACCTTGGGAATTATAAATAGAAGACTTGAAACCACCGAGCTAAATACATGCAAAGACAGCTTAGCCAATGTTTCTTGTTTTTTTCTTTCCTTGTTTTGAACTTCATGGTGTTTCCCTCCAACTGTGACCCTCTGGGTCTGTATAGGCCATCCATATCTGCCTTATTTCTTATTTTTAAAACTTTTTATTGTGATTTGGGTGAAAGTTTACAGAGCAAGTCAGTTTTCCATTGAATACTTCATATACATATTTTGTTTCATGCCATTGATTGCAATCCACACAATGCAACAACATTCCCTGTATTTCCTTTTTCCATTCGTCCTTTTTTCCTATCCCTTCCTGCATTCTGAACTTTGTCTCTGGGAAAATGCTGCCCTTTGGATCTTGTGTGGTTGATAGTTCTAAGGACTGTGTACCTCCCTGGTGTTATTGTCCCTCTTGTAGGCCTGTCTATTATTTGGCTGAAAGTTGAACCACAGGGGTAAGTTCAGCTATAGGTTTGAAGAATGACTAAAGGCCATACATAGTCTTGGGGATTTCACCAGTCTCTATCTGACCAGTGAGGCTTGTCTTCTAATGATTTTGAGATTTGTTCCACATTTTCTCCTGTTCTCTCCAGGGCCTTCTATTGTGATCCCTTTCAGTGTGGTCGGTTGTAGTAGCTGGGTACCATCTAATTCTTCTGGCTGTTAGCCTGGAGGCTTAGGTTCCTGTGGTCATTAGTCCTTTGGACTAATTGTTTGCTTGTATCTTTGATTTTCTTTACACTTTTTTTGCTCTGGCTGGGAGAGTCTAAGAGTTGTGCCTTAGATGGCCACTGAAAAGCTTTTAGGACACCAAAGACAAAAAAAACATTGTCTTTCTGGACTGTGTTGTACCAGCTGACTTGGATGTCCCCTAAGACTATGATCCTGAGCCCTCAGGCTCAGCACGTCATTCTCTCAAGGTGTTGAGTTATGGCTAAGAAGTTTTTGAAGCTTTTCCTCCTATGGTATATTCATGTTTATATTAGCAGCATATGTAAATAAATATGTTAAACCCATATATATATATATATATATATATATGGGTAAAATTTTGCTGAAGATCATTCAAAAATGGTTAAAGCAGTATATTGATAGAGGACTTCCAGAAATTCAGACTGGATTCAGAAGAAGCCATGGAACAAGGGATATTATTGTGGGTGTCAATCAGATGGATCTTGGCTGAAAGCAAAGAATACCAGAAAGATGTTTACTTGTGTTTTATTGACTATGCAAAGGCATTGGACTATGAATTGTTGGAATACCTATTGAGATATTTCAAAAAATGGATGCAACACTGGAAGCACTAACTTATCTATGCCAAGAAATCTGGTAGACAGATTCCTGACTAACTGACGGGAAGAGATCCATGTTTGTTCCCATGCCAAAGAAAGGTGATCCAACAGAATATGGAAATTAGTGAATAATATCATTAATTTCACGTTAGTAAAATTTTGCTGAAAATAATTTAAAAAATGATTGTAGCAGTAAATAGACAGGGAACTTCCAGAAATTCAGGCTAGATTCAGAAGAAGTTGTGCAACAAGGGATATCATTACTGGTATCTGATGGAGCTTAGCTGAAAGCATAGAATACCAGAAAGATGTTTATCTATGTGTTATTGACTGTGCAAAGGCATTTGATTGTGTGGATCATACAAATTATGGATAACATTGCAAAGAATGGGAATTTCAGAATGCTTAATTTTGCTCTTGACCAAGGGGCTGTTTTTCACAGAGAACAAGGTGATACTGCATGGTTTAAAATCAGGAAGGGTGTGCATCAGGGTTGTATCCTTTCACTATATTTATGCTGAGCAAATAATCTGAGAAGATGAGCTATATGAAAAGGAACATGGTATCAGGATTAGAGAAATGACTCATTAACAACCTGTGATATGCAGATGACACAACCTTGCTTGCTGAAAGTGAAGAGGACTTGAAGCACTTACTGATGAAGATCAAAGACTACAGCCTTCAATATGGATTACATCTCAATGTAAAGAAAGTAGACATCATCACAACTGGACCAATAAGCAATTACAATAAATGGAGAAAAGACTGAAGTTGTCAAAGATTTTTTTTTTTTCTTGGATCCACAGTCAACACCCATGGAAGCAGCAGTCAAGAAATCAGAAATCCTACTGTATTGGGCAAATCTGCTGCAAAAGACCTCTTTAAAGTGTTAAGAAGCAAAGGTGTCACTTTGAAGGTACAGGTAACTCAAGCCATGGTATTTTAAATCACCTCATATACATGTAAAAGGTGGACAGTGAATAAGAAAGCCCAAAGAAGAATTGATGCCTTTGAATTGTGGTATTGGCAAAGAACACTGAAAACACTATGGACTGCCAGAAGAAGGAACAAATCTGACCTGAAGAAGTGCAGCCAGAATGCTCCTTAGAAGTGAGAATGGCAAGATTTCGTCTCCTGTATTTTGTCATGTTGTCAGAGGGACCAGTACCTAAAGGAGGGTACATTGCTTGGTAAAAGTAGAGGCCAGGAGAAAAAGGGGAAGACCCTCAATAAGATAGGTTAACACAGTGGCTGCAATGATAGACTCAAGCGTGGCAGTGATTTTGAGGATGGCACGGGAGGGGGCACTGCTTCATTCTGTTGTACATACTGTCACTCTGAGTCACAGCTAACTCAGCAGCATCTAGCAACAACAAATTTGTGAGCGCAGTCCCATTTGGCTTCCATCACCTGTTCAGCTTGTGTGTTTGTGTATGCTATGTATACACTCATAGATTATTGTTGTTACTGTTCTGCGAGATTGTGTATGCAGTAGTATTCACCTTTGTTGCCTTTAACACATGTTCTCCTTCTAGTGTCATCCTTCTTATATATTGCCTTCCCCTTTACCCGAGTGAATATGTGTCTCCCTTCTAGTTAGTGGATTACCTTCCCTTCCCCTCCTACTCCTAGTAACCATCAAACAATATTTCTTTCTGTGTGAAAACGTTTTCTTGACTTTTGTAATAGTAGTCTCATGCAGTGTATGTCCTTTTGTGATTGAGAGTAACTTCACTCAGCACAGTGTCCTTGATCCATGTTATGAGGTGTTTTGCAAATTCATTGTTATTCTTTACATTTCATAGTATTTCATTGTGTATATGTTCTATAGTTTGTTTATCCATTCATCCATTGATGGATACTTAGGTTGTTTCCATCTTTTTGCTATTGTGAGTAGTGCTGTAATGAGCATAGAGGTGCATATGTCTATTCCTGGCACAGCTTTTATTTCTCTAGGATATATACTGTGGTAGGTAAGGGTACGTGTCATCTTGGTTGGGTCTGGTTTTGAGTGGCTAGGCAGCTGGTTATTCCCCATGACAAGATTGCTAATCAACTCCATGGTGGGATCTACTGTGAGCAGCTTACTAACTGCCTCAGTGATGTGGTCTGCGTCTAGTATATAAGAAGAGGCTTTGAGAAAGGTCTGTAAGCTTTTTGACACATCTGAATCCTGCATGTGGCCGAGTCTTCATCTTAGTGGCCTGCCATGTTATATGCTGATCTTGAGACTGTTTCTGAACTTGAACTAGGGGCCTGCTGTGTTGCTTGATACTTTCAGGACTGTGCCATTTTACTTGTCAACCTTTGGTTTGTCAGTCTCAGCAGCCAGCAACTGTCTGAGTTAAGAGAAAGATCCAGCTTCAGTGGGCCGGGAGCAAGAGGCAGAGTAGATGCTCAAGATTGAGGAGCTTTCACCCAGCCCCTATAGATGGCATTTTGAACTCAGACGTCTAGCCTCACTAGAGAACCAAAACATATACCAAGTAGTGGGATTGCTGAATCATATGATATTTCTATTTCTAACATTTTAAGGAAGTGCCATACCAGTGAAACTGTGGTTGCACCACTTTACAGTCCCACCAGCAGTGTGTGGTGGTTGCAGTCTCTCTATACCCTCACCAGCATCTGTTGTTTTCTCGTTTCTTGAACTTTGCTACTACTAATGCTGGAGTGAGATGATGTCTCATTGTTGTTTTGATTTGCACCTCTGTAACGGCTAATAAAGGAGCTCTGGTGGCATAGTGCCTAAGGCATTTGACTGATAACCAGAAGGCTGGTGGTTCAAACCCACCAGCCACTCCTCAGAAGGAAGGTTGGGCCATCTATTTCCATAGTGATACCGCCTCAGAAACCCAAAGAGCGGCTGCTATGAGTTGGATCTGAGTCCATGGCAGTGACTTGTTTTTTTTTTTTTTTTTTTTTTAATGGCTAATAAAGGAGCTCTGCTGGTGTAATGGTTAAAACATTTAGCTGATAACCAAAAGGTCAGTGATTTGGGTTGGTAGGAGGTGAAATCTGCTTAATGGTCATGAGTTTAGCTTTTGGTTAATGGATAATGATCACAAGCATTTCTTTATGTATTTCTTGGCTGCCTAAATGTCTTTTTTGGTGAAGTGTCTATTCATGTCCTTTGCATTTTTTAATTGGATATTTGTTGGTGATGTGTTGAAATTTTCTATAAATTTTAGAGATTAGTCCCTTGTCTGATATATCATTGCCAAATTTTTTTTTCATTCTTTTGGTGAAATCTTATAATGCACATAAGAATTTAATTTTTAGAAGGTCTCAATCATCTAGTTTCTTCTGCTATTTGTGTGTTTTTTTTGTTATGTTTGATAGTGTATTTGTGGCATGTATTAGAGCCCCTACATTTGCCCCAATTTTTTTCTTAGATATACTTTAGCAATGCTGTGTACTTCTTTTTTTTTTTTATAACAGTCAGCTCACTCATAATTCCTTGTTCAGTCTCAGCTTCCCTTTGTGACTATAACTTCTAGAATACAAAAAATGTGATCTGCTATTCACTCCTATTTCTGTGGCATCTGGCAGTATCTAACACCTCGAGAGGCTAGATGAGTTTTATTTGGATGGCAGTATCAATTAATCTACCCGGCTGAGATGAATATGTTTCCTAGAGACAGGTCAGAGAAAATCAGCACAGTGGTAATGATGCTATTGAAAAATCAGTGTCAGCAAGACTTCAGCTTTTCTGAGCCCAAATCTATCCCCTTTAGAAAGATTTTCATCCACCAGAACAACCAACATACATATGTGTTCTGACAAGTGGGAAAATTATTCTTCAAAACAATCTAATCTGAGTTAAATATCAATCAGCAAACTACTGAAACATCTTGAAATCAAGACTGAAAAAAAAAATCTATGCTGGAATAGTATTCTTGATGAAGAACACTTTTTTGGTTTTCTAATGTTCTTCTAATCAGCTGGACAATGTTAGCTGAATGATTTCTCCTATTAAGGGACAATATAAGTTAATGCTTCCCAAAATCTTCCTTGTGATCACCCAGGACACCCACAAGTTTCTCTCTAAAGATAATGGGACATTGATAATTGGACATTTGCAATAGTTTGGCAGGTTATCTGAAACAAATAGCCTAATAAAGAAGTATACTCTTATGACTAGCACTAAGAATATATGGGATATATTTAAAACAGTAATTTTTTAAAATACATAGTAAGTTCACTTTTTTGAAACTGGAATAACTGACTGACTTTCTATCAGTTCCCATGTTTACAATGCTCTTAGCCATAAAATTTAACTTAATTATCGATGTCTAGTTTGAGGCCTTCCAAATTCTGCATTCTTCATTCTTTGGGTACCATAGCATTATTGTCTGGTTTGCTGATTAATTGATTTATTCATTTAACTGAAGTTTATTCACCACTTACTATGTGCCAGGTATTGAACATTCACTTGGAGAAAATGATGAGCAAAACATGGTATCTGACTTTATGTAGCTTATTTTCTAATTTAAGAAACAAAATCTCAAGTAAGCAGACCGATGAATTAAGTAATTACCAATTTTGATAAAACACTATGAATGAGTAAATGAATGAATGAATGGACAAACAGGGAAAGGGAAAAGCAGCTCTGACAGACAAGAGTTGCCCTGACATGCACAACTAGGCCTTAGTTTTCTTGTATTGAACATAAACAATGTCACAGAACATCCATATTGGACAAGGCCACTCTGACTGTGATGGATCCAGAAAATGCCTCTGTATAAAAACATGTCTGCATAAAAACAGTTAAAAGCATGAACGTTGTCCAGACCAAACAATGACAAAATGTCCTCCTATAATGTTTAATATAGAGAAAGTGGTGGGTGGCACCAGTGATGGCACAGTGGTTAAAACACTCAGCAGCTAACCAACATGTCAGTGGTTTGAACCTACCAGTTGCCCTGAAGGAAAAAGAAGGGGCAGTCTTCTTCTGTACATATTTACAGCCTTGGAAACCTTATGGGGAAGTTCTACTCTGTCCTATAGGCATGCTACAAGTCAGAATCCACTCAGTGACAGTGGGTGCAGTTTTGGTTGGTTGGCACAAACAGTTACACTCTCAGCTACTAACTGGGGTGGGTTGAAATGACCTAGAAGCATCCTGGAACAAAAACCTGGTGATTTGCTTCTGAAAGATCACAGTCATGAAGACCTTATGGAACACATAGGATCTGACACATGGGATCATCATGAGTCAGAATCAATTCAACTGATTAATAGTTAATTAGAGTGACTGTTGCTTCTTTACCAATCATAGTTTTAGCCTTTCTCTGTGTTCTCACAGTAAATACCCAATCATAGAATTATCCTGGCTTTCTAGCAGTATCCAATCCAGAGCTCAAATCACCCTTTTTTTTTTTTTTTTTTGTAACTTTTTATTGTGATTTAGGTGAAATTTAACCAAGCAGATTCATTTTAGGTTCAACAGTACATACACATTTTGTTTTGTGACATTGATTACACTACCAACAGTGTAAGAGTTCTCCTCCCACTTCCTCCCTGTGGTCACCCTTTCCCCGTATCTTTCTAACCTATGCATTCCTGCCTCCCTAGCTTTCTCCCTGTACAAATGCTGCCCTTCTGATCTCCCTTGGTTGATTGTTCTAAGGAGTGAATCTCCCTGGTGTAATTGTTCAGTTCATAGTCCTGTCTCTTGTTTGGCTAAAAGGTAGCCACAGGAGTGAGTCTGATGCCAGGCCCAGAGGATGACTTGGGGCTGTAGTCTCAGGGTTTCATCAGTCTCAATCGACCAGTAATCCTGGTCTTTTTGTTGTTGTTGTTCCACACTTTTCTCCCACTCTATCCAGAATCTCCAATTCTGATCTCTTTCCAAGTGGTTGGCAGTGGTAGCTGGGCACCATCTAGTTCTTCTGCTCTCACACTCATGAGGCTGAGGTTCTCATGGTCCATTAGTCCTTTGGAATAATTGACTAATCTAAACCTTATAATAAGTTCTTTCAACACTCCCCACTAAGATGTACCACAGTCTCCCATGGTGCAAGCTTTCTTTATCACAACAAGTCAGTAAACCAACATTATTCAACTGCAAGTGTGTGCCTCCTGGTCTTTGGTTAGAAGGGATTGACCCAAAAAAAAAAAAAAAATTTTTTTTCTAATGATTAAAGAGATTTCATCAAAGATTAAATTACTGTTTTAAGATTTGGAATAAAACTTGTAAAAATGTAAATACCCTTAGAAAGGAATAGCTAAGTCAACAAGAGCTAAGTCAAGGAAGAGTCAAGATCTAGAGGTCTAAAGTGGAACTCAAAGTAAAAGGTTCTGAGAACATGGAGATGAATGAGCACATGCTTTTGGGAAGAGGTCCATATACATCATGGTGGAAGCTGTGATGGATAGGGACAAGCATGGGGAGAGATTTCAACTTATTTGCAGTGAAATTTTATACTGATGAGAAATCTCTTGTGGCAAATGAGCAAGAAAAGAGAAAAGAAATAGAGCCATGTTCTGCCAGTAAATTCTTCCTTCTATTTTAGGTAAATCTTTCATGGGGCTTATTAAGCAGTTTCCCTTAAAGAGTTTATAAGTACATCAACAGGCAGAAGAGCACTTCTTCCTCCCAACAAATAGCTCTTAGAAGTCATAAACAGAAACTCTTAATATCTGGACACCTACCAGAATAGCACTTGAACTTCCCAAATGTGCCAAAATAAAGTCAGCTGGCTCCTTGTATATACAGATTAAGTAGGATAAATCATAATGCCTGAGTCAGAAGCTCTTTTACCCAGAGATCAAAATTTACATGCTATAACTCATATTGTTTTATTGTCTCCAGCTGAACAAGGCTGACTGGAAGAAGCTTAATTTTAGGTACTTCATTCCCTACTAGTTTTAAACCATCTCTCAGATTAGCTCATTCTCTTTTGAATAAATATTCAGTACAATTAATGATTGGAACTCACTTCCATGTAAATTTGTTTCCTGTAAGTTTTATTATTCAAGTAAGTTTTCCCAACCCCCTCTCAAAATCTAAGATGGCCTTGGTGTAGGAAAAAAGCTTTTGTGTACTCATGGTGACAAGGGAGGGAAGGGAACAGTGAGTGTGGGTTTCTGGACTGTCATCTAGGTTCTTGTTGGCTTCCACTGAGATAATGTTTGTTCAGATTGGTCACAGAGCATCTTTCTGGACATGTCTCCAAAGTTCACACCAGGTAAAAATTGTACACACAGTGGGTCCCTGTTGGCTCTCCTTTCTACTTCTCTTTTCCCACTCCATAACTTTGTCTTATTTGCTTCCCACTAGCTCAGTGGATCCTCTTGGGTCTCAACTAATGATGATATTGAACTAATGTCCATCTTCCTTGTTTCAGCTATAAGAGAGATACTGGAAATCACCCTAGAAGACCCATAGTAGGCCCTTCTTGGCTCTTAAATCTCAGCTACCATTTGAGATGCCATAAGGCTACCAGGAACTTCTGGATCTTTCACATACACTGAGTAGTCCATGCAGAATCATGGTAGGGGAGCTGAGGAGGTGGATCAGTTTGATAGAGTCATTTTCTGCCCACAAACCATGTGGTCATTTATATTTTACTGTAGCTATCAAAAGGGAACATATTGCTCATGGCATTCTCCTAGAGTTATGGGTAGAAAGCTGCTTATGTCATCCCACCTCAGTGTATCTTGTGTTTTTATTACTCTCTTTGAGGTTTAGTTCCAAAGAAGGATAGAGGTTGTTAAGAAATAAGAGCCCTACTTTCTCACCTCCCTGGAAACATTCTCTATTTACCCTTTAAATGGGAGCTTACATTATGTTCTATCCTGAGTTTTCTCTACCCGTGGCATATAGAAAAGCTTCATGAACACAGTCAACAAGGATGTCTCTTGACATGGAAAGGGAGCTTTGGGAATTTATCATTGTTTTTCTCTTTTGACAAAGCCTGGCTGTCAAAACAATTATCTTGTTATGGATTCAAAATAAATCTAATTTGACAGGTAACATGGAGCAATGATTGTGTTATTCTAGATGATGCCTCTACTTTTCTCTGAGCCACTGAGACCTGTTTAGGCAGGGATATCCTGATTTAGGGTGCTCTCGTGGTGTAGTGTCCAAATCACTTGACTGTTAACCAGAAGGCTGGCAGTTCAAACCCACCAGCCACTCCTTGAAAGGAAGGTTGGGCAATCTACTTCCATAGTGATAGCACCTCGGAAACCTAAGGAAGGGTTGCTATGAGTTGAATCCTACTTCACGGCAGTGACTTGACTTTAATTATCCTGATTTAAGATGAATGAATCATCAGCTTAATATTTTCAAAACTATCATACCCATCAATACTCCAATTCCATCCAGTGATGATTTCAAACTTTGATGGTTTTATGAGTGCTTAAGTCATTCCTCTCCTTGAAGCCAATGACTCTTTCTCTGACATCAGAAATAATTTACTTATCTTTTGTGCTTATTATTTTTCTCACTCCCTATGTTAGAATATAAAATCCACAAGGCCAAGGATTTTAGACTGTTTTATTCAATAATGTAGCTTTATTACCTAGAACGTAGTAAACCAAAAAAAAAAAAAAAAACCACTGCCATTGGGTCGGATCTGACTCACAGTGACCCCTCCTTCAGTTTCTGAGGCGGTATCACTACGGAAGTAGATGGCCCAACTTTCCTTCTGAGAAGTGGCTGGTGGGTTTGAACTGCCAGACTTCTGGTTAGCAGTCTAATGCCTTAGGCACTATGCCAGTAAGGATTTTATAATGAAAGAATGGTGAAATGTATAAATAATGAATGAATGAAAGAAAATAACACTCCCATACCCATTTCCCAGCAAATATTAAAACAACAACAATAGAAAACAGGCAGGGCTTGTATATAAGTGAGAAAGTGGTTGTCTTACTTATATTTGTTGAAGAATGCTTAGAAAATCCCCAGTGTTGAGGTTTACAATACTGAGCAAGCAAACATGTGCCAGTTCTCATGGTAAGTGAGAAACTAAATCTTCTAAACCTGGTTCTGCTAGATTCAAGTTGTATTATATTGGAAAAATTATTTTACTGCTATGAACCCCAATATTCTCATCTGTAAAATGGAGATATTGTGACTTATTTTGCAAGGTTCTCAAGTGCCTGGCTCATCATAGGTATGCAGTAAATATGGTCTCATTCCTGTTTCACTTCCCTATACATTAAGGTTGGGCAATCCTACTTCCGTAGTGATACTGCCTGGGAAACCCAAGGAGGGGTCGCTATGAGTCGGGGCCGACTCGACGGCAAACAACAACAACATACATTAACCTGTTGGGTTAATGATGTGAAACATCAGAGTAGAATAAAAGAGAGAAAAAGAAACAGAACATAGGTTCCTGTCCTCAACCATAATTGGAAGTTGCGTTAGCTCCCGCTGGTGCTATTTCTCTGATTAATGAGGAGCCGTCTTATAGAATAACTATTGATAGTCCCAGAGAATTACTCCTACAGTGGAGTATACAAGGCCCCCCATCACAGAGAATATGCTGTGACCCTCTCAGAGCCCCTTTAGTGAGTTGGCCTTAGGCAAGTGGCATTCTGATTCTTTACCTTCAAGCTGGAGAGCTCTGATTGGCTATTTTCCAAAGTGTGTTTACAGTTCCTTGGACACTCCTGTTCTATCCACATTTGATGTACTTCTTATGTTCTAAATTCTGCTGCTTATGAATTCTGCCATCCCACGAAAGGGAATTTCTTAGTCTTTATCAATTCAAATGGACATACGGAGTTTCTTTTTAGTGGTTTTGCCATTTTTTAAAAAAAGTGTTCTATGAAGTCAAAGAAAAGTATCATTCATATGTATATATATAAAATATACATATTTATATATCTATATCTATATTTTTTTTTTCCAGTGAGATACCTTTGTCTGGTGCTATTCAAGCCTGTGGGCAACCAGACTCGAAAAGCTTTGTATATTAGCCAGAACTCATTGGTTTCTCATATTGTAAGTTTAATGTCTTATTGTTTAATATCAGGGACCTTCTTCCCTAGAGGCATGTCTTTACTTTGTAGATAATTCCAGGCAAAAATTCCTAAAATAGCTAACTATGAATATTAATGAATAGTTAGCTTCCCAAGATCCAGATTATCATGTTGATGATGGTGACAGTTAGGACAATAGTAATGGTAACAACAACAGTACCAATAGGTAACAATTATCGAGCACTTACTATGCCTTGTAAACTATGTTAAGCACTTCCATGTATTAATTCACTGAATCCTGGTAAAGATGCCGATGAGTTAGATTCTGTTAGTTTCCCCATTTTACAGATGAGCAAAAACTAGTCTCAGAAAGAATAAATGACTTGCCAAAGTAGTAGAAATGACTGCAAAGAATTTCCTACCTCTCACTGAACTAAAATGATTTGTCTACATTATTTTATTTTGTTCATCCAAAAGTTTAGCTGAGGAAGCTCATTTTCTAGCTGAGGAAACAAAAGTCAAGAGAGGTTAGGTAACTTCTTAACATCACACAACTTATAAATGGTAGAGGTGGGATTTGGAACAACAAAGTCTGTACTCTTAAATGCTAGGTTAAACTAATTCTTATTATAATGGATTGATATCAAATTTAAAAGACCTTTCCATTAACATCAAGTATCAGCATTCTCTCTCTCTCTCTCTCACACACACACACCCACACACATGCACACACAGTACACCTTCAGAAAATTGGAACTATAAAGCACTTTCTATAGTTTTGAATAAGAGTTTGAGAAAATTTTTCTCAGAGAAAATGGTGGAGAGAAATCAGATCTTTGGACGTTTTTTTAAAAAACATCTAATTACCATCTAGCAGGCGTATACCCCCAGGCACACTCAGTAGGTAAAATGGCATCTGGGGACCTGATTGAATACTTCCCTCACTAAGTGTTCCTTTCTGTCCATACTGTGCTTCTGCAAGCTGAGGGATTTAATAACAGATGTTCTGGGATCATTGATATTAAAGCAAAGTAATTGTGTCTTTTGTCACCATAGATGCATTTTCTGTCTTTGTGTTCACCACGAGTGCATGATAAGAGAAATGATCATGTGACACACAAACAGAGTACAGATCACAACAGGAAGTGCAACCTGGGGTTGGGATTCTTAGGATTTTAATGATAGAATCTCAACTTCATTAACATAGGTATTTACACATGACACTTCTTTCCCATAATAAACCTTATTTGAAATGAACACTTTTCAGCCTGCAGGCCGAAACAATTATGTTCAGGTTGAAGAGCAATTAGTTTCTACTTATGTTTGAGTAAACAAATTAATGTTTTTATTTTCCTTCCCCGTCTGTGTTTGGTTCTGTGTTCAGTGTGTGGCGCATCAATACTAAGCAATTCTCATTTGTCCTAAAATGAGCATCAGATGAGATGTTTCTTTATGTATAGTTTGGATTTATATTCTGTTGTCTCAAAGCAGTTTATTGAGGTCTGTCTTTTTGTGGCCCCTGGTACACAGAATCTCATTCATTCAGTAATTCAGTGGGAAGGCAAGCATGGCCCCTGCCTAGATGTAGTGCACAATCTATCAGAGGGACAAGAACAGGATAGAAAATTTTATCAGTCCTCTCTATTGCAGTGCCCAGTGCCTAGAACAGTTCTAAATAAATGACTGTTAAATGAATATTTACAATATTTACAATAAATTGTTGTAAGGACAGGAGCTCTGGTGGCTCAGAGCTTAAAACATTCAACAGCTAACCAAAAGGTTGATGGTTTGAACTTATCAGCTGCTCTACAGGAGGAAGATGAGGCAGTGTGCTTTCATAAAGATTTACAGCTTTGGAAACCTTAAAAGGACAGTTCTACTGTGTCCTGTAGGGTCACTATGGATTGGAATCGACTCAATGGCAGTGGATTTTGTTTTGTTTTGTTTTGGTAGTAAGGGCAATGATTAAAGGATTACCACAGGGCCATGTAATAGTATTGTACAGGCTCCTCCCAGGGGGGTCTTGGATTAATTCCTCCCAGGGAAGGGGATGAAAAGCTGAGGCTGAATCTCTCTCTGCCATTCTCAACAGCTTCAGCAAATGAAAGTCCCCACACATAGTGGCCCAGAGTATGACCATCATTGTCAGATAAATACAGGTCTAATCCTGCTTCCATACTTGCTAGTCATGAAAGAATTGGCAGGTTATCCTTCCCAAGCCTGTTTTCTCATATGTAAAATGGGAAATTGGTTGAGTCATGCTCTTGCTAACTAGCACATGCTAGGTAGTCAATACTTGCAATTGCCATTAACTATAAAGGACTGATTGGGTTCTAACTGCACATAATTATGTTATTTCTTTCAAATGAAACTTTATGGTGGATTCACTGTATTAACAGAATTTTGGTGGAGGTCAATAACTGCATCAAATAAAAAAGGAAAAACTCAACCTCTCAGTCCAGATATTTTAAAATGTAATTATATTTAAATATTTCTGTTAATCAAAAGGACAAATGTGTTCTTTAGATGAGCAGAATTTGTTATCATGCTATACTACTTTCTCACTTGTAATTTTAGGGAACCCAATGGACCTCCCTGAGCCTCAGCTCCACAGCTACAAAATGGAAATAAATTTCTTTTCTAAGTGCATTAACTTCTACATCTCAGAGTTTTCAAAAGGCCTCCTTCATTGGTTCATGTATTCACCAAATGTTGGCTAGCCTCTGTTATATGCCATTCATTGTGCTCCTCATATAATGAGATATCTGCCTTAAAGGGAGGTGGTGGGAGACATATATGTATACAGATTATTTCAAAGGAGAGTAGTCTATGTAGAGGAAGGTTCAGAAGGCCACGGGCATGTAGAAAGGGAACCTTGGCCTAGCATGAGGAGTGCTAGGTCCACCAGATGGATCCTTTGCTCTTTTAATCCCAAACCCAAATTTGGCATTGATCTTTCTTGTCTGTAAGTCTATTGCCTATGTTTAGACTTCATTCTGCTCAATTCAATTGAAAGCATTCCATATTCTTTCATCATCAATTGTTTCAGCTATCCATTCACCTAATACCAACCCATTAATCAATAAAGACCATTTCCTGATATCCTTTTCAATCAATCAATAAAGGGATATCCCTTTCAATTAATCAGCAAATGGTTGTTGAGCATGTGTCATGTTTCAGATACTCTGCTCTGAAATCAGGAATGAATGAGAGTCTGTCCCTCACCTTAAGAAGGTCCCATTCTAGGATAGGAAGAATATATTGATGTTATTATTTGCCGTCAAGTCAGACCTGGCTCATAGTGACCCCTCCTTGGGTTTCCAAGGCAGTATCACTATGGAAGTAGATTGCCCAACCTTCCTTCCAAGGAGTGGCTGGTGGGTTTGAATCGCCAGCCTTCTGGTTAGCAGTCAAGTGCCTTAGGCACTATGCTACCAGAGCTCCTGGGAAGAATATAGATCATTGCAATCTGAGTCAGAATATGGTAAAACTATAAGTAGAAATAAGAGCCTGGGAAACCATGTATGCTTGTGTTTTCACATCTAGCCAGCCCTGTTCATGTAGTTACCGGCCCAACTACTGTAGACACTGGGTGTTTAGATCCATTTTTGTTTATGGGAAAGAGGAAAGTTCAAACTTTAGAAGTAAGTCAGCTCTTGAGGACCTTGGATGCCACGTCAAAGAGGTTATTCAATATGAAAGCCTTCTGTACTTTTGCAGTATCTCTGATGGTATAGTGGATAAGACATTTGGTGGCTAACCAGAAGGTTGGAGATTCATACCCAGCAGTTGCTCCACAGGAGGAAGATAAGGCAATTTACTTCCATAAACATTTATAGCCTTGGAAACCCAATGGGGGTCACTATGAGTAAGAATTGACTCAGTGGCAGTGGGTTTGGGTCTGTGGTTTTACAGCATAATCAGAACTAGAAGGAAGCATGACCAGGTGTTATGAGAAGACTGAGGCTGAGGAATGTAAGTGGAAGTGGTAGATCTTAAAAGTTCTTTTGTGGATGGTTTCTCTCTGAGGGATTTTAGATATCTGAAGCGAAACCATGACAGATGGGCCAGAGAATCCTCTCTAAAGACTCTGACAAATTCCCTATATCCAAGCAGGACTTTTGTTAGCTTTGGGCAGCTCCTGAAGCTTTTAGTTGGCTCATGACTCCTTAAACAACTTTCTGGAGACCCAAGTTAACCTGGATCAAAGTGGATAACTCTGAGGGAGAGAAAGGTGCATGAAGACTGCCAAGTGAGCCTAGGTTCCTTAGAAGTGATGGGGCTTGGAATATAAAGGGGGAGAGGAGGAGCGCAGACAAGTTTTTAAATCTGACAAGTGCCTTCTCAAAAACAAATAATATGTTGCATTTTTTTTTCTTCTTCATTTTAAAAGAATAAAGATACAGGTATTATAGTAGCTAGTAGCTTTTTGACATTTCAAATCTGAAGGTTACCTTGACTTAAGATTCATTGGAAATACTTCTTTTCTGTATACTTCTATATGCTGGAAATACTTCCCTGTGCTAATTCATTTTAGAAGATACATCAAGGTCAACTTGAGATCTGATGTTGATGGGACCTCTTAAAGTTTAAAGGCAGACCTACTGATATTGAGTTTATTTGATTCTGACTCATTGGGACCGTATAGGACAGAGTAGAACTTCCCCAAAGGGTTTTCAGGCTGTAAATCTTCATGGAAGTAGACTGCCCTATCTTTCTTCCACAGAGTGGCTGGTGGGTTTGAACCTCTGACCTTTCAGTTAGCAGTCAAGCACTTAACCACTGTGCCACCTAAGGCTGTGAACTTTCTCATGATGAAAGTTCTAAAATCAGTTTGTAATTCCTTTAATGACCATGAGGTTAGTTTTTAAAGTCTGCTATTTTACTGCCATTTTATCTACCTCTCAAGTAATTGGAATATCCCAATTTTGCAACATTCAATAGCTCTCTCCAACTGTTCAATTTTGTGTATAGCAGGATTTTCACACTAATTAGTGGGGGGATAAGGTAGAAGTGTTAATGTCAATTGCCTAATAATATGCACAGAGAGTGGGCTCTCCCTTTTTTGTCCATACTGAATTGCCACATATATACATAAAATTTTAGCTAGGGCTGAATCTTGGTCCAGTCCTCATCTAAAAGATAAGTTAACTTGCTATTATGTGTATGATTATCAGGAGTTTACTGATCAATTTCTAGGAAGATAGGAAAAAGATCCCAGTATTTGGAAGAGATCTCAGTTACTAATCTACCTCTATCACTTGCCAGCAGGGAAGTCATATAACCTCCCTAATTATTAGATTTTTCATCAATCATTTACAGTCAGTACCACTATGAGACCCAGGCCAACTGGCCTTGCTTTTAGGCCCTGGCCTTTAAGATTCACCTCTGACCTTCTTCTGCTTGTGGCCTCCTTGTGTCATAGAGTCCTCAGGCCATGGAGTGTGTCCATAAAGAACACATCCCTTCCATTGTACCATGCTCTGGTACTTGAGTCCTTAGGATACTTAGCCCACATGGCCCTGAACCTGTTCCCAGGGCCTGCACATGTGCCTGAGTTCATCCTTTCTGTCTCAGAAAGGATGCTGAAGGTGTGCGCATATGGGGTGAACAAAGGGTGGCTCTTTCTGGGGTGGAGATGCAGGGCTTGAGTGTCCAAAATCATCTACTAAGATCCCCACTGTGCAGGCTGTAGCCAGGGGTGAAGAGAGAGGGTGCTGGTCTGGGGACCTCCATTTGTACTCTTGGATTAAGTCCTGCAAGAGTGAGCAGCAGGCCAGGCTGGAGCTATCAGTGCTCACCCTTTAGGTGGAGGTGCAGGGGAATGAGCTGCAGGAAGGATTGGCTGGCATTATTTGAGGAAAAGATATTGTAGAGTAAGTTAAAATTTTCTTTGTTCTTTTCTTTTTTTTTTTTTTTTTCTTTAAATAAAATTTCTTTTAATTTTTCTTGGGGAAATTAATAGTGAGAACAATATCTATTGAGTAGCCTCAGAAGAAAGGCCTGGTAATGTACTTCCAAAACACCAGCCACTGAAAACTCCATGGAGCACAGTTCTACTCTGATTCATTATGGGGCTGCCACAAGCACAAGTCAACTTGATGGCAACTGGTATACAACAGGAAAAAAATTCAGCTTAGATATAAACTCCTCTTACATAAAATGAAACCTACAGTTAAAAAAAAAGAAAAACAAAAAACCTCCAAAACTTGGATAATTTGACTTCCCTTGACCTCGTAGGAGCCCTGGAGGTATAGTTTTCAAAGCACTTGGTTGCTAATAAGAAGGTTGGCAACTTATACCCACCAGCGACAGGAGAAAGATGTGGCAGTCTGCTCCCCTAAAGATTACAGCCCTGGAAATCATATGGGGCAGTTCTACTGTGCCATATATGATTGCTATGAGTCAGAATCCACTTGACAGCAGTGGGTTTGGTTTGGATTAATGAGTCCTAAAAATTCTATGACAATCAAAAATTTCCATTCCTTTAGGGTAAATTGTGTATATTTAAGCCAAAAGATAAATGGGACTGAATTTCAAATATTCAATGCCTATTGGAGGTCAAATTACCAAAGGTTTTACATTTATACCAACATTTGAACATGAATAGTGAACACCTTAGTTTATAATGCACTACTTATGTAAATCTAAGAAAGATCACATTTCTTTTTACATAAAACCCTGCTTTTGAAATTTTAACTGAATTTCAGCTGAACCTTAAGAAATGTTAACCATAAACTTAAATAAATGACTTTTTAAAACCTGTGTATGTTCTATTTCCAACATTCCTCTTGCCTATACTAAAAATTACTGAGGGTCTTCCTTCATTATCAAAGTTCAAAGACATTTATGCCAAGGTATATGGATACGTATATTTGAAAACTATTTATCGTCAACTATTTGTAAGTATAGAACCAAACGACCATGAAATTCCAGTTCAAATTGACAGACAAAAATGTAAACTAATTTAAAGTGCTGCATTTAAAAATAAAACAAAAAATACAGTTTGTATTTTGGATCAATTAAAGTAAGTTTCATTTTCAAAGACTTGAAAATAAAAAGAATGAAAAAACATATAGGATCATTATTCTATAATTGCTGTATTTTGTTCCTTTCATCCTAAGAATGGAGTCTTTTTCAGAGACAAATTAGCTAGTTGGTGAAATTTATACTTTAGACATTTATCTATATTTGACCATAGGCTAGTATACCAGTTGGCTAGTCTAAACTTATGTTAAATAGGAACTTTTTCCCAAAACTCCTATGTCACATCTCATTCATCTCCCTCCTTAAGAACTGCATAGTCTTACTGTAGATAGCTAAACACCCATAATAAACTAGAGTTTGCTAAGAGTAGAGGTACTTTGGTTAACATACATTAAAAATGGTGGGGACAATGGAAAAGTAAAATATGAATGCAATTCTTACCAACATAAATCATTTTTTTTCCCCCAATAAAAGAAGCTAGTCCAAAAAAGGTCTCATTCTGTAAAGGCTTATCATTTCCAAATCACAGTAAAAGGAACTTGAGTAATTTACCAATTTTGTTTCCTACTATACGCCTGAGAAATATCTCACAAAGTAGGTATCTGAGACAACAGAAAGACACTTGCAGAATGTAATATTGTAGTGACAGAACTGAGGTTGATTGTTACAGACATTTTAAACTCTTTGAGTATTAAATGGTTACATCTTAGTTATCCACATAGAACAGTGGTCCAATAACATAAAAATGGCTGGAAATTATCTCACTCAATGTTTAGAGATAAAAGGGTTAACCATCCTTTCCATTATTTCTTGCAAGTCCTTTTCATATTGACATCTGATGGCAATTAAATTCTGGCATTTTTCCAAGCTACTGTATGAACAGGATGCTGAAGGCCATCACTATACAGCGTACTGCAACATAAGGATTCTTCTAGTCACCAATTCTGGTGCATTTCCAAAATACACCCAACAGCCCAGTTTTATTTCTGTCCAGGACACTGGGGGTCAAAGATCAGACATAAGCCCAGGTACATATAAGCAGCAAGATTATAGTCAACAGACTCTGAAAATTGAAAATGGCAGACATAGTGAGGCCGGAGAAACTCCAGCCACATCACCCTTCCACTAAAATTTTCTTTGTTCTTAAATATGCTTATTAACTACACACCACATAAAGATTTCCAACCTTAGTGACTCATTCCTTGAGTTAGGCACTGAATTTTTGTTGAAATGTGAGTAATTCTTAAGGATGGCTAATACATTTGTGTTTTTCACCAGCAGCAATTAACATCTTTCTATGCATTTAGCCCAGTAGCCAGTCACCTAGCAAAGCTTAGAAGAACAGTACACAAGATTAATAAAATTCATTTGTGGTTAATTAGTTATTATCAGAAGAGTGTAGGAATTCCCTGAATCAGCTAAATTATAAGTTTCGTCACTCAAATAATAATGACACCAATAGAAATAGTCACTGAGCATTTACTACATGCCAGGCTCTCTTCTAAGCACCTTACAGGGGTTATATTATTCTATCAGGAGCTCTGGTGGCATAGTGCCTAAGGCATTTGACTGCTAACTAGAAAGCTGGCGGTTCAAACCCACCAGCCACTTCTCAAAAGGAAGGTTGGGCAATCTACTATCTGTGGTGATACCGCCTCAGAAACCCAAGAAGGGGGTCGCTATGAGTCAGATTCAACTTGACGGCAGTGTGTTTTTTTAGTTTATTATTCAGTCATCATAGAACCTGTGAATATGTCCTTACATTAACCCTATTTCACTGAAGAGAAAACTGTGGCATAGGGAGTGTAAGTGATTTGCTCAAAGCCCTACAGGTAGTGATGGGCAAGGTCAGATTTGGAACCCAAATCTTCTGACTGTTATTTCCATTGACATAGGGTTCTAACTTTCTTAATTGCATGTGTCTTTTGTCAAGTTAATCTGATGATTTATCATAAATGTGCCTCTAGTTATTGCACTACAGGAATTGGAAGTCTAACATTAGACCATGTTGAGCGTGATAATTAATCTTTATTACCATATAATTATAACTATATTCTGAACTCAGTAGCCACTACTCTGGCACTGTCTTATTCTTGTCATTAAAAGGAGTGGAGGATTTCCAACATTCTGTCTAATGTGGGTTGATTGCATGTTATTTAAGTAACCACTGAAGTGATAAACTTGGATCAAACAATTCCAACAAAAATTCTCTAAAAATTTTCATGTAATTTAATGGGGCTTTTATTATTTAAAAAAGTGCATGATAAAATATAAAATTTTAAGTGAGAAAAAGAATATATAAAAATTATGAACTGCATTACCAAAAAATTATGTTTATAGTTTGCATATTAAAAATATCAGTCTCCTGGAATATATACAATCACTTTAATTACCTTTGAATTTTACATATATTTTTCAAAAAATTGCATCTAAGTACATTTTCCCTTTTTTCAGGGGATGAGGGTTAAGAATTGTAACTCTAAACCAGAAGTTGGCAAACTATGGCCCATAGACCAAATCTAACCACTGACTTTTTTTGTGAATAAAGTTTTATTGGAACACAACCATGCACATGTATTTACATCTTGTCTCTGACTGCTTTTGCACTGTAACAGCAGAGATAAAGAGTTGTGATAGATACCATGTGGCACACAAAGCCTAAAATAATTACTATCTAGTCCTTTATAGAAAAAGTTTATTGACCTCTGCTCTAAATAATTTGTCTAAACTGAAATGTTGGCTAAAACACATTCCAGTAATACTCCAGAGTCCCCTAATGTTGGAAACTTTCCAAATAAATAAAAATACATTTATGTTAAAATAATTTTTGGATTCTAAAATGTCTAGCTAGTTAAAGAAATATGTTTTGTTTCATTGCTACTTGGATTTATTTGAAAAAAACTCACTAAATCATGGCAATCAATCCTATGGTTGCTCTTTAAACAAAAATATGTTTATCAAAATTTACTTAATAAAGCAAAAGAAATGGAAGGCTACAAAAAATATGGAAGGTTTTGTGATAAAACCTAGACTCAAATATTTACTTTCTTCTGTAAAATAAAATTAAACTGAGAAAAGATAAATTTCAAAGTTCAAGTGAGAAATACATTTTTCCATTAACTAAACTTAATGTAAAAAAAAAAAAAGAAAAGAAAGAAGAACCCTGGTTGTACCTTTTATCCATTAATAAAGGTCCCTTTGCAGAGGCTCATCTCTACACATAGAGAGAGTGAAAGATGTTTTCCTACCTTGATTATACTGTTGAGTAGCTTCTTTGCAAGAGGCAGACCGTCCCAAGGTTTTCAGCTTTCTATGTAAACCAGGCCTACTCTACTTGGTATTTACAGTTGAATCCCCTTAGTCCTAGAAAGCAGGTTGTCAGAAATACGTGTGGCATGGGAGACAAAGTGCATTAAGGAATGCGATTGTCACACTCCATTTACCAAAACCCAAACTCACTGCTGTGGAGTCTGCAGCGACCTCTCCTTGGGTTTCCGAGGCGGTATCACTAGGGAAGTAATTGCCCAACCTTCCTTCTGAGGAGTGGCATGTTGCATTTACTAGGCCTATTTACTCCAGGTGTTTTATCCCCAGGTATAACTTTTTCTTAAAGAAGGGGAAAAAAAAAAAACCTAAAATGGAAGTCTTTGTTTCTGTTTCACACATAATTTTTTTTCTATTGTTGTTAGTTGCCATCAAGTGATAAAAGAGGATCCACAATTTTCATAATCTTTGGTATGTTTGCTCCCATTGTTGCACTATTGTGTTAAACCACTTCACCGGTGGTTTCCCTTGTTTTCACTAACCTTCTACTTTACCAAGCACGCTGTCCTTTTCTAGAAATTGGTCTCTCCTGATGACATACCCAAAGTAAACTAGTCAAAATCTTGCCATCCTCACTTCTAAGGAGCATTCTGGTTCTATTTCTTTTAAGACAGATTTGTTTGTTCTTCTGTCAGTCCATTGTATATTCTATATTCTTTGCCAACACCACAGTTCTAACACATAAATTCTTCTGTCTTCCTTTTTCACTACCCATCATTAAAAAAAAAAAAAAAGTACATGATGAGGAAAACAAAAGCAGATTTCAACAAATGCTGCTGGAACAATTAGACATCCACATGCAAAATCAAACAAATAAATAAAATAAAACTCTACCTGTGCCTCATACCATTTGCAAATTTAACTTGAAATATATAGGACACTAAATGTAAAACCAACAACTTCTGTAAAACTTCCAGAAAAGTTCTGTCTAAAGGGATTTGAATAATAATGGAAATATTCTAATAGCTGCTGTGTCCAAAATGGTAGCCACTAGCCAGTGAGTCTGCTGAGAGCTTGAAATGTGGTTAGTGTGGCTAAGGAACTGAAGTTTTCAATTTATTTAACTTTAATTCAAATGTAAATAGTTATATGTGGCTGGTGCTACTATATTGGACAGCTCAACTCTAGAAGAAATTTTAGGAGAAAATATTTGTGAACTTGAATAAGCAAATATGTTTCAGATTGGATGAAAAAGCATTCACAATAAGAGGGAAAAAAAATGATAAATTAGACTTCATCCAAACTAAGAACTTCTGTTTTTTTTAAAGACATTGTGAAGAAAATGGAAAGAGAAGTCACTGACTGGGAAAATAACAGTTAGAAAACATATACGTGATAAAGGGCATGCAATTGAGAATATATAAAAACTCTCAAACACAATAATAAGAAAACCAAATAGGCAAAGGATTTGAACAGACACTTCAGCAAAAATGTAATACAAATGGTAAATAAGCACAAAAAGATATTCAACATCATTAATCATTAGATAACAGCAAATTAGATCCACAATGATCCGCCTAATAGAATAGCTAAAATAAAAAATACCTGAACAATACCAAATGCTGGCTTGGGTGTGGGGCAGTTGGAACTTTCATTTACTGCTGGTGGAAATGCAAAGTGGTACATCCCCTTTAGAAAACAGTTTGGCAGTTTTCTATAAAGTAAAATATATATGACCAGGGTTATATTGGAGCCAGTTGCATACATCTATTCCCAATTCCACATTCAGTGATGGCAGCTTAAAAGCAGCTAGGGTGGAAGTATTTACACCACAGTTACTGGCAAAAGCTGCAACTCAGAGCTTGTTTTGCAGGAGAGAGCAAAGAGGGAGAGCCAATTGTTAACGATTTCCAAGTACAATACAACACTGCAAATGGCCCAGCAATCCTAGTCCTCAAAACCAAACCAAACTCACTGCCATTGAGTCAATTCCAACTCACAGAGACCCCAGTTGGGTTTCCGAGGTGGTAAATATTTATGGAAGTAGATTGTCCCATCTTCTTTCTGCAGAACAGCTAGTGGATTTGAACCACCAACTTCCAGTTAGCAGTCAAATGCCTTAGGCACTGCACCACAACAGCTCCTTAATCATACTCCTGGAGAAGTGTAAACATACGTCCAATCAAAGACCTGTACATTAAAGGTTATAGTAGCTTTATTCATGCTTGCACCAAAGTGGAAACAAACAAAATGCCCATCAAGTGGTAAATAAATAAACAAATTTTGGTACATCCATAAGTGGAATACTAACTATTGTTGTTATATGTCATTGAGCCGATTCTGACTCATAGTGACTGTATAGGACAGAGAAGAACTGCCCTATAGAGTTTCTGAGGCTGTAATCTTTACATAAGTAGAATGCCACATCTTTTTCCTGCAGAGTGTCTGATGGGTTTGAACCACTAACCTTTCAGTTAGTGGCCAAGTGCTTAACCACTGTACCACCAGGGATCCTTAAGTGGAATATTACTTAGCAATAAAAAGGAAAGAACTAGTGACATATGTAACAATATGGATGCATAACAAAAGAATTTTGTGAAAGAAGCCAGACACAAAAGGTGACATACTATATGATTCCATTTATATAATAGTCTGGAAAAGGCAAAAGTACAGAGACACAAATCTAATCTATTGTTGGACAGGCTAAAGTGGAGGCAAGGGCTTAACTACCAAAGGACACAAGGGAAATTTGGGGGATAATAGAAATGAGAGCTCTGGTGGGATAGTGACTAAGGCATTTGACTGCTAACCAGAAGGCTGGTGGTTCAAACCCACCAGACACTCCTCGGAAGAAAGACTGGGCAATCTACCTCCGTAGATACCGCATCAGATACACAAGGAGGGGTCACTATGAGTTAGAATCAACTGGACTGCGTTGGATGAGAGTGCAAAATTGTTATCTATTACTATCTTTGTCAAAATGTATATAATTGTACAATTAAAACAGGTAACTTGCTATTTAAAATTTACTGTATGTGGTGGTGCAGTGCCTAAGGCACCTGACTGCTAACAAGAAGTCTGGTGGTAAAAACCCACCAGCCACTCCTCAGAAGGAAGGTTTGGGCACTCTACTTATGTAGTGATACCACCTCAGAAACCCAAGAAGGGGTCACTATGGGTCGGATCCGGCTGGGCAACAGTGCATTTGCATGTATCTAAATTATTCCTCACTAAACCTAATTTTAGGAGCTCTGGTAGCATAGTGCCTAAGGCACTTGACTGCTAGCTGGAAGACTGGCAGTTCAAACCCACCAGCCACTCCTTGGAAGGAAGGTTGGAGAATCTACTTCTGTAGTGATACCACCTCGGAAACCCAAGGAGGGGTCACTATGAGTTGGGTCTGACTTGACAGCACATTACAAAAATAACAACAAACTTAACTTTAAGGAGCCCTGATGGCATGATAAATAAGTGCTTGGATGCTAACTGTGAAGGTCTGTGGTTTTTACTCACCAGTCATGCTATGGGAGAAAAGACCTAGTGATCTTTTCCCATAAGGTTTACATCCTAGGAAAACCCTATTGGGCAGTTCTACTCTCACCTGGGGTCACCATGAGTTGAGTTGACTTGACAGTACCTAACAACAACAGCAAATCTAACTTAGATAACCTTACATAGATGTACTTTTTTTACTTAATTGTAGAAAAGCTGTTTGTGAAAAATAAATACTGAGAGTTTAATGATGGAAATCAATCTCTATCTCTTTTTCACTCATCCTTCCCAAATATGAATTAAGGTAAATATTTCCCTTGAGAACTTCATCTACAAGGCTCTGTTCCTGTAGACTCCACATTGCCACAATGTTTTGAGCATGAAAGTTATTCCTGGATTAGTAGGCAGGGTATTAACCCAACAAATGGGGTTTCAGAGATAGGCTGTATCTGAAGAGCACATAATTCTCTGTCTTGGTTAAGTTCCTACGAGTGGCTGGATTTCATACACCCTGGCAAAAGCACTGATTAACAAAGTCTGGGTTTAAATTCAAATTCAAACAGCAAAAGACTTTCAACATAATTTATGTCGGTTTCAATTTGCTACTTGTGTTTTTATCAATTTTAGAGGAGCTCTTGAATGATTCTGCCCTAATTTTTAGGGTACTAATTCTGTTAAATACTTACGAAGAACTAAGTTACCTGCTCATGCCAAATGCCAGGGATCCAATGCTAAAATGTAGGGATGAGGAAATGCAGAAATTGACAGGCTGGCTGTATGTTTCTATCACTATTTTACAACATTTCTGGCCAAGATTTCCAGGGATTTTGAGTTGTTTTTGTTTGCACTGTTTTTGTTGTTAAGTACTGTTGAGACGTTTTCAACTCATCGTGTCCTGGTAGTGTACGTACAACAGAGTGAAACACTGCCCAATCCTGCGCCATCCTCATAATCGTTCCTATGTTTGAGCCCAATTTTGTAGCCATTGTGTCTATCTATCTCGTTGAAGATCTTCTCCTTTTTTGCTCACCCTCTACTTTATAAAGTATAAAACATTTCTCCAGGGACTGGCCCCTCCTGATAACATGGCCAAAGTACAATTGGCAAAGTCACATCATCCTTTCTTCTAAGGAGCGTTCTGGCTGTACTTCTTCCACGACATATTTGTTTGTTCTTCTGAGTCCATGGTATATTCAATATTCTTCACTAACACCACAATTCAAATGCATCAGTGCTTCTCTGGTCTTCCTTAGTCATTGTCCGGCTTTTCCTTGTATATGAGCCCATTCAAAATAGCATCACTTGGGTTAGCCCCACCTCAGGGCAAAGCCATCAGCCTGAGGACTGAGGAAGATTTGTCCAATGCATCATTTGATTTCTTGACTGCTGCTTCCATGGACGTTAATTGGGGGTCCTAGTAAAATGAAATCCTTAAAAACATCAATCTCTTGTCCATTTATCATGCTGTTGCTTAGTGGTCCAGTTGTGAGGATTTTTGTTTTCTTTATATTGAATTGTAATCTATACTGCAGACTGTAGTCTTTGATCTTCATCAGTACTTCAAGTCATCTTCACTTTCAGCAACCAAGGTTATCATCTGCATATCACAGATTGTTAATGAAACTTCCTCCAATATTGATGTTACACTCTTCTTCACACAGTCCAGCTTCCCGGATTATTTGCTCAGCATACAGATTGAATGAGTACGATGAAAGGATACAATATTGATGCATCCCTTTCCTGATTTAAGTGATGGAGTCTCCCTTTGTTCTGTTCAAATGATTGTCTCTTGTTCTGTGTGTAATATTTACTTACTAAAGATAATTTTGTATTAGTAAAACTAAAATCACCTTTAGTAAATAAATGCTACATAACTCTGAGGGGTGGATGCATTATTATTTCTACCCTCTAAAGTGATTATGTTATGTTGTGAAAAGTACAAACTTGTTTAGACAAGACTGTGAAGGCTGCTTTTTTTCTATTTTATTTTTTAATTTTATTGTGGTGAAAATATACACAAGAGAATATACTTTATCTCAACCATTACTCCATGTAAAATTTAGTAACATTGATTACATCCTTCAAGTGGTGCAACTATTCTCATTATCCTTTTCCAAATTATTCCTTGGGCAATCCTACTTCCGTAGTGATACTGCCTCGGAAACCCAAGGAGGGGTCGCTATGAGTCGGGGCCGACTCGACAGCACATAACAACAACAACAACAACAACAATTAACATAAACTCAGTGCCTCTTAAGCAAAAATTCCTCATTTCCTCTCTCTTCCACCCCTGGTAATGACTAATTCTATCATTTTCTTTTTTAATTGACCAGCTGGGATTATCTTACTAATAAATGCTTCCTCTCGTGAAACATCGGTCATGCTTAGGTATAACATAGGCAGAAGAAGACAACATATATGTTTACATTTTCAATGCAGTTTTCAGAATAATAACTTGTTTCATTAGCATTCTTCAGAGGTGACCAAAGATATTATTGAAGTTTTTGTTTTTTAGTATAATTATGAATGCAAAAATTTTAACATGTTTTATGTTTCTCAATCCATTACAGTTAATGTTCTTTTTGACTTTCAAATGGCTTCATCTTTAGTAGAGGAACTGCCTACAACTTGGCTACTAAGTCCTTTGATCTTGACCCCAGTAATTTTTAATAACTTTCTTGCTTTCAGGAACATAAAACATTCCATATATACCTTGTATCTTTTCTGCCTCAGATCTGGAATCAATTATTTCCCTGAGAAGCCTTAGTTCATTTTATCAGCATATGACATTTAGAGATCACCACCAGGGTGTTAAGGAGTTCCAGTAGTACAGTGGTTAAGCATTTGGCTGCTAACCAAGAGGTTAGCGGTTTGAACCCACCAGCTGCTCCAACAGAGAAAGATGAGTCAGTCTGCTTCTGTAAAGACTTACAGCCTTGGAAACCCTATGAGCCAGTTCTATTCTGTCCTATAGGGTCACCATGAGTCAGAATTGACTCAATGGCAATGGGTTATCTGAGTACTAGAAGCAGTCAGTGCTATGAGGTTAGTCATTATTTCTAGGGATTTGTTTTCCTCTTGTGAATATTTTATTGTGATTTAGGGGAAAGTTTACACAACAAATTAGTTTCTCACTCAAGCCACAAGCCATGATATTATCAATCACCTCATATGCATGTGAGAGCTGGACAATAAACAAGGAAGACCGAAGAAGAGTTGACGCTTTTGAGTCGTGGTGTGGATGAAGAATGCTGAAAGTACCATGGACCGCTAGAAGAACTAATAGGTCTGTCCTGGAGGAAGTGCAGCCAAAATGCTTCTTAGAAGCAAGAATAGGCAGACTTCATCTCACATACTTTGGTCATGTTGTCAGAAGGGACTATTCCCTGGAGAAGGATGTCATGCTTGGTAAGATAGAGGATCAATGAAAGAGGGGAAGGCCCTCAAAGAGATGGATTGACATGGTGGCTGCATCGATGGGCTCACATATAGCAAGGATCATGGAGCTGGTGTGGGATCAGTCGGTGTTTCGTTCTGCTGTGCATGGGGTCGCTGTGAGTTGGAGATGACTCGACGGCACTTAACAACAACAACAAGAAGACTTCCAGTACAATATTAAATAAGAATGGAGATAGAGGGCATCATTGTCTTGTTTTCATTCTCAAGGGGAATGCTTTCAACCTCTCTCCATCCAAAATAATGTTGGCTGTTGGTTTTGTATAAACCAAAAAAAAAAAAACAAACTCACTGCCAACAAGTTGATTCCAAGTCACTGCCTTTGGGTTTCCAAGGTGGTAAATCTTTATGGAAGTAGATTTCCCAATCTTCCTTCCGTGGAGTGACTGGTGGGTTTGAACTGCCAGCCTTCTGGTTAGCAGTCAAATGCCTTAGGCACTACGCCACCAGAGCTCCTTTTCTCTAAGGAAGGTGTTGGTGCTGCAGTACTTCCTACTGGCCACAGTCAGCAATTGGGACCTGGCCATAACCAAATACAAGATGGGTGCTGCCCGTAGCTTGGTCAGGTGAAGAACCTTTTCCTGATACTCTAAGAATCTGTCACTATGGATCTATTACATGTGTGCCGACCACTCTAATGGTTAGGGACCATGGCAGATAAGTAGCCCTGTCTCTGGTTCCTGGCTCCCTCCTGGGATGCTCTGGACACCAGGATCCTTGGAGCTCTCACCCTCCTTCCTGTACTTGCCCTCCATAGATCCAATTTATATTCTGCTCACTTTGCTCCATTATTATATAAACATATACAAACTACAGTACTGAAACATACAGAAGTGTATAAATAGAAAATGATAGTCTTTGACCAATCCTGCTTTTCATTCCATAGAGGTACCTTACATATATGTCTATAAAGTGAGATGTATTCTAAAAATAAAAGCTGTATCGTATTGTACATCCACTTCTATAACTTTTTTCAATTAATAATTTATCATTATCTTTTTACATGAAAACACCTACAGATATTCCTTATAATTAGTCTGTAAAGGTATATTGCATATGTATAGGCTGTAAAGGTATATTGTATATGTATTTTGATGAGCATTTGTTAAGGAATATTTAGGCTTTTTTTCCCTATTATAGTGCTCATATTTGTACTAAAATATTTGAGTGCTTATGTGGCTGTTTATTTGGAGACATTACTACAAGTTTATTTTCTCATTGAGAAAAAAAAAAAATGCTGTTTCGGAAAGGAAATTGGGTGATATCAAATAGGAGGTTTGGAAGGAAGAATAAAAGGGAAGGAAATCAGATAGTGAAGCCAAAGATGAATTATGAATATCTAAAATATTTAGTTGCTAACCAAAAGGTCAAGAATTCAAACCCAGCAGCCACTCCACAGGAGAAAGGTGAGGCAGCCTGCTTCCATAAAGATTTACAGCCTTGGAAACCCAAGAGGAGAGTTGTACTCTGTCCAAAAGGGTCATTTGAATTGGAGTCAACTCAATGGCAGTGGGTTTGGTTTTGGTTTGGAAACTGAAAATAAACAAAATGTTTATCAGTCATAAAATGGATAAGTAAATAGTGATATATTCATACAATAGAATACTATATGATACTGAAAAAGGGAGAAAAACTTATAGTTAAAAGTGGCAACATAGTGAATCCCACATGCTGAGGATAGGGCAAAAGAAGCCAGACATAAAGAATATATACTGTGTGATTCTAATGATGTAAAGCTCAAAAACAGGTAGAAACTGAAGTGTAATATGATTTGTAATCTACAGAAGATAAAATTACAAAGAAAACAAAGATATAATAATGTTAAAATTCAGAATAGTGCTTAAATTTAGCAGGAGGGAGGGGATTTAAATTGGAAATGGGCAGGTAGGAGGCTCTGGAATGCTGACAGTTTTATTTCTTGATCTGAATGGTAGTTACATAATACCTATTATTTTATTAATCGATACAGTTCTGTTTTATGCACTAGGAACTTGCATGTTATACTTCACAATAAAACTGTTCCAATAGAGAGGCATCAAAGAAAGTTCAAAAATGGCGGTTATATATTTCTTGCTGAAAACCCACCCAGCCTGTTATTGCCTCTCTCCACTGTTACCACTGCCACTTCATCTGTGAGACAAGAATAGTTGACCAGATGTCTCCAAGCCTTCCATCAACATTCCGGGACACCAAGTGTTAAAGTAGTGTCAAGATAGCAGTTTTGACACACAGCTCAAATAATGAGCCCTAGAATTAGTAAAATATGACATGTGATGGACTTGTTTGACATTTTGATGTGATTTGAGTAGCAACCCACATTAGTTGCAGTCTGCCTTAGAGTGCTGTGCTTCTTGCTCACTGGGCGGGCTCAGTCATGCTGAAGGTGTGTCCTTGTCTATCAGTTTTACAGACCTGTCAGCAGAAAACCAGCAAGATGCAAATCAGGAGATGCCTACACTCTATCAGTGTATTCCCATGTGCTGCTCCCCATCTCATATTTTTGTGACAAGAAGATTGTTTATTTATCTATTTATTTGAAGCCTGCTCAGTATATCTAGGGATGATTTATAATTGCTTATAAAGCTTCTATAACACGTCTCCAGCTGTCACCATAAAACCTGTTTGGTGAAAACAACATTTTGTAATGAACCACCCTGTAGTAAAGATATGAACAACTACCCTCTAATACAAAGATACCAGCCTGAGGAACCCTTATATATTAGCATGGAATTTACAACACATGCATATAGTTAGCTTTCTTATATAGGTGAAGTGTAAGTATTCCAATCAGCTATGCTATTTATAATGCATATCAAAAAACCAACTCATTGCTGTCCAGTTGGGTCCAACTCATAGCGACCCCTCCTTGGGTTTCCAAGGCAGTATCACTATATGTATTGACTTTTGAATAGTGAGAAGTTGGTTCATTAGTAGATCATTGATTCAGCTTTGCTAATTCTCTGTTTTTCTATCAAATAAATTAACATTATAATCCAACTATTCTCAACCATACTTACAAAAATGAAGGTGGTTTGTCCAGAGACCTCACCTGCAGAACTTTTTATTTAATTTTTGTTGTGATTTGGGTGAACATTAACAGAACAAATTCATTCTCCATACAGCAGTTCATACACATTTTGTTTCATAACATTAACTGCAATTCCCCACAGTGTGACAACTCTATTTCCACTTCTTCCCTGTAGTTCCTTCTTCCTGTGTCCTTCTTTCCTATGCATTTTTGCCCCCTGAGCTATCTTCCCTGTACAAATCTACCCTTCTGATTTCCCATGATTGATCATTTGAAGGAGTGTATCTACCTGGTGTAAATGTTCACCCTATATGCCTGTCTATTGTTTGGCTATAAGCCATGGGAGTAAATTCAACTCCAGGCCTGAAGAGTAACTAAGGGCCATAGTCTTGGGGGTTTCCCCAGGCTGTACCAGACCAGCAAACCTGGTCTTTTTCATGATTTTGATTTTTGTTCTACATTGTTTTCCTACTCTATCCAGGTCTCTTGCACTGATCCCTTTAAGAGTGGTTGATGGTGATAGCCAGGCACCATCTAGTTCTTCTGGTTTCATGATCATACAGGCTGAATTTGGTTCACTAGTCCCTTGGACTAATTGTTAACCATGCATCTTTGGTTTTCTTCATCTGCAGAACATTTTTTTTTTTTTTAACGTGATTTGGGTGGAAGTTTACAGAGCAAATTCACTTTCTGTACAGCAGCTCACATACACTTTGTCTCATGACATTGACTGCAATTTCCTACAATGCAACAGCTCCCCTCCCACCTCCACCCCATAGTTACCTCTTCCCTGTGTCCTTCTCTCCATGTACTCTTGCCCCCTGACTGTTTCTCTATGCATACACAGTCCTTCTATTCTCCCATGATTGTTCTCTGCAAGGAGTGTATCTACCTAGTGTAAATGTTCACCTTGTATGCTTGTCTTTTGTTTGGCTGGAAGCCACAAGAGTGTGTTCAATTCCAGACCTGAAGGGCAGTTATTGACTATTGTCTCAGTGGTTCCATCATGCTCTATCAGACCAGCAAACCTGCCCCCCCCCCTTTTTTTTAATGATTTTGAGTTTTGTTCCACATTGTTCTCCCACTTTATCCAGGATCTCCTACACAGATCCCCCTCCAAGTGGTAGACAGTGGTAGCTGGGCACCATCTGGTTCTTCTGGTCTCATAGTCATGTGGGCTGAAGATTACATGGTGTACCAGTCCTTGGACTAATTGTTTCCGTGTGTCTTTGGTTTTCTTCATTCTTCTTTGCTCTGGACGAGGAGAGACCCATCGTTGCATCTAGATGGCCGCTTGCAAGCTTTTAAGATCCCAGTTGCTACTCACTGAAGTAGAATGTGGAACAATGTTTTTGTGTAGTATGTTATGCCAATTGAGCTTGAGGGACTATGGTCCAACTACTTGTTCCCTCTGGGTGGCTGGCTGTGGCCAAGAAGTAACTACAACCTCATCTGTGGAACTTTTTAAAAAGTAATTTTCCATAAGCCCTATTTTAGACCCACCAAACCAAAATGTTTCCCAGATGATGTCTTGGAATCTGAAATTTTGCCAAGTCCTCTAAAATCTTGTTGAATTGCCAGATTTGAAAACTCTTAGTTGGAAGACATAGTTAACAGTGGATTCCTCCATGTCACTTAATGCCATCTGAAATTACTTTCTTTGTTGGTTTATTTACTTTTGTCTGCTTTCCCATTGCCTCCCCAGAGAATTTCAACTTCACAAAAGCAAGAACCTTTGGGCTTAGTTCACTATTGGGTCCTCAACATCTAGAACAGAGATCAGCTGCTATGACCTATGACCCAAATTCAGCCTACTTAGTTGTTTTGTAAATAAAGTTGTATTGGAACTCAGCATTGCCCATTCATTTACATATTGTTTATGACTGCTTTTGTGCTACAATGGGAGAGTTGAGTGATTGTGATAGATACTGTGTGGCCTGCAAAGTCTAAAATTTTACAATCTGTCTGTTTACAAAAACAGTTTGTTGATTCCTGATCTGGAAGAATGGCTGGCAGGTAGTGGGTGCTGGCTAGTTAAATACTAAAGGACTGAAACAATCATTTATGAGTGTCTCTGGGCAAGTCTCTTTTACCCAAATAAGTTTCCTTTTGCTTATATTACCGTTAATTAATTGTTTTATTACACTGTGGTTTCTCCTTGGAAGCCTACTCCCCTCATTGGGTTATTAAGTGCCCTTCATTTTCCCTTGGAGCCAGTCTGGGGTTTTGGTCATGCTATAGTACAATGAGATATGGGAGTAAATGAATCAATTTATGCACAACTTCTCAGGAATACATTAATTACACACTGTGAGATTTGTTTGAGCTCTCTTTCATTCTCAGAAGAGTGGCAATAATGTATCAGATTACAAGTTAAATGGAAAGCCAAGTTAATAAGGATGGAATGTGGTGTATTAGTGGCAGATAGGATTTGTAATAATCCCCAATTGGATTCAGTGATAGGTAATCAGCTCCCAGGGATGAAGTACACTGTGTTTTAATAGATAGTTAGCGGAAAGCACAGTGGACTGGGTTAGTTTGTAATCCCATTACAAATCCCATTAACTGTCTCTATAACCTTAAGCAGTGGGCACATCATGTGACCGTTTCTCAGTTTCTTCTTTGGTACTACAAAAAGTGAGGTCAGTTGATATTAATAGTCTTTCATAATTCTATTGTTTTATAACTAGGAAACTTAATAACAAATAGCAAATATAGTGAAATCACCACTTAATGTGAAGGTTAGATTTTTGAAGTTAACTCATAATGAAAATTTTCATATGGTCAAAATTACCTTTGATTTTTTTCCTTAAGTGGCCCATATAGTTTTATATTCATAGTTTCTTGGAATCCAATACACTAAATTTCAGAGGAATTTTAGTCTAAAGTTTGGTGGCCATTGACTTAGGTTAAAAGAAGGGTAGAAAGAAAAGGTCTATGTGCAGATCTCTTCTTGGCATTCTCAGTCCATTCTTCCTTTAAGAGAACTATGAAACCCTTGACAGTGCCAGGTAAAATGGGAGGCAGGGCAGTGGAGAATGCCCAAGTGACTGTGCTTACCTGAGAGGTTTTGCTAGGCAATTTTCATCATAAGCCTCCACAGACTCGAACTGAATGTTTAGGTCTCTGCACTCTTGTGGGAATCACAGAGATGATACAACTTTCTTTTACCCTAGGTTAGGTTCATAACCTTGAGGTAACTGGCTACTTAATGAGACAACACTGCTCATCTCCATGTCTGTGTACAATGGATATTTATTGTATTTATTTAGTTATTAAATTAAATATTTATTATTTATTACCTACTCTTTTATGAAAATTCATGGAGGCAGCTTGTTTTTCCATGAATCTTTAGGGATCATTAATCTAGAACCTATGGTAAGGGGTTTTATCAACGAATTTAATTCTACTAAGAGAAAGGAAGGAGCTCTGGTAGCATAGTGCCTAAGGCACTTGACTGCTCACCAGAGAGAGTTCAAGCCCACTAGCCACTCTTCGGAAGGAAGGTTGGGCAATCCTACTTCCGTAGTGATACTGCCTCGGAAACCCAAGGAGGGGTCGCTATGAGTCGGGGCTAACTCGACGGCACATAACAACAACAACAAGAGGAAGAAGAGGACTCTGTAAAGTACTGAAAGGGTTAATACACTTTTCCCAGGTATCTACCACATTCAGGAATGTGACTTAGCATAGTCCCAGTTTTTATGGACAAATACTTGAAAGGTTTACTAAAGACCATTTAAGGATGGTATATTTGGTTGTATTAGTGGCTAAATTCCAAATTTGAATCCTGCAAGGTGTAAGTAGTCTCTCCTTTCTTCAGTAGCTTTTCATTTTGCCTCATCTGAGGCCCATTACTGAATTACTATTCTTGGGATGAAAGAGCCAGGATGTAAATTTCTCCAAATATTAATAAAGGAAAAGTATATTTTAGTTCTCTTGCTAATATTATTTCAAGGCAGTCTGAAAATGCTTTTTATACTGCATTTCATCCTCATTATTCCTAGGACATAATTTGATTTAGAATTTTTGAATGGTTACATACACATACGTATATCATATGTATTGCACACACACATACATATTTCCCTCACCAGAGCTAGGGCCCAATTATGAGTGTGTTAAGGACATTATGGCTCAATAATTATTAAATGATAGAGAGAAAAAAGAGACTTTTTTGCTCTGTTTTTGAAAACCCTGGCAGAACTCATTATTCTGTCAGCAGATCTTTCACATATGCAAGCTTATTTTTGGTGTTCCAAGAAATCTGAAGTTCACTAACAGGGTTTTTGAAGAACACTCAAACTGAATGTACAGGCTGTAATTGAATCAGAACAGTATGTGTGGAGAGTGCAAATGAACCAGCTGGGTTACTAAGTTCTCCATGGTGGCCCTAATTCAATAATAATGGGTTTTCCAACTCTTCCAGAATGAGCCACTGTTCATGGCTGAATATAAAAATAGTAGCACAAATGGACATAATTTACTTTTGTTCAATATTACATCTTTGTCACATAAATCAATCAAAATAGAGCATACATTGATTTCTAACAAAAATGACAATGAATTCAAAAGGGGGTATCTTTCTCTTCAAAGTTTAAGTATGATGATTAGCTATGGGACCTATACTTTGGCAGGCAGCCATCTTTGGAATTATGGAGGAAATGTTAATTGCAGGTTCTTTCTAACTCGGACCTTTGTACTATTAATAACACCAGCAAATAGTTATAGAGTATTTAACATTTGCCAAGCACTTTGCTAACCCCTTAGGTATATTGTCCCTTAATGTTCACAACTCTCATATGTTTGAAACCATTGGCACCAAGTTGATTCTGACTCACAGCAACTCTATTGGACAGAATTGAACTGCCCCATAGGGTTTTCAAGGCTGTAAATCTTAAAGGAAGCAGCCTGCTACATCTTTTTCCCTCAGAGCGACTGGTGGGATTGAACTGCTGGTTTTTGGTTAGCAGCAAAGTGCTTCACAACTGCTCTACCAGGGCTCTTTTCTCATGTGGTAGGTAGTCTTTCTGTCTCCATTTTACAGAGAAGGGAGCTGAGGTCAACTAATAAATCATGGCTCTGGGAATCAAATATTATTCCATCTTCCTTCACAGTCAAATTTTAATGATGTGAATACTCTCCTACGTCTCTGATACAGCTGTTTACATTATTAGTTCAGATTCTTTCTATGTACTTTAACTTTCCTAATAGGGAGTTCTGGTAGCATAGTGCCTAAGGCACTTGACCACTAACCAGAAGGCTGGCAGTTCAAACCCACCAGCCACTCCTCGGAAGGAAGGTTGGGCAATCTACTCCCACAGTGATATTGCCTCGGAAACCCAAGGAGAGGTCCGACTTGACAACACATAACAACAACAACAACAACAATGAGCTTTAGGATTTCCCACTCAAGTACAGACTCAGTCTCTCATATCCCTCATATCCTTCATGGCAATGACACCACTACTAGGAGTGATCCTTGTAATGCATAGATTTCATGTTTATAAGTACACTGAGCTGGAGGAACAGTCTGCTTTCTGTGTAAGTTACTGAAGATTAAATAATCACATATGTCCTGGGAGAAGTACAGATTGGAAAAGAATCATAAATGAGATGAAGATAATAGAATGAAAAGATTATATGGAGCTAAGCATAATGCATAACTTAAGCAATCCACAAGACAGAAACACTTATTCCTGTATGTGGAGAGCAAATGAACTAAATGTGAATTTAGGACCATGCTTTAATGAAAACCAGTGTCAGAATAAACCTAATCATTTGCAACTGGCATAGTTTATGTGTTTTTCATAAAATGTAAAGCCTGGAAAAAGGAAGCTGCTATAATTCCATAAGCCGTACTTGAAATAAATGGGAAACTTATTTATTTTTATGTTAAGACTTCCGTTGCTCTTACCATAACTTGCTTCATGATTATATATACATATATACCAAATTTTCATGACTCATTAGAGAGTGGAGACTGACCCTAGAAATAGCAATAAAGGAAAGTATAAGATTCAGAACCTTCTCTTTCAAAAATACTTCTGTAGATTCCTTCCTACTTTCATTCTTCGTTCTTTAAACCCTTGCTACCTTCCTTCCCTCAGGCACCTCTCAAGCTGAATCTATTTCAACATGATTTCATCTCTTTCTGGTTAGCTCAGTTACTTGGTTTGGAGTTGCCTTTGATACCCAACCGGTTTTATGTTGTGTCCACTGGAAATGTTTCTAAATCCATATAGATGTTTACTTGAAATTGGCTTGTAGATTTTAATAACAACTGATTATTTTTACTGACACTATTATGAATGGACCATCTTTGTCTTCTGAGATATTTATTCTTTTGGACAGAGTGATAAAGAACAATACTTGATTTCTTTTTTGAAAATGTGTATTCACTAGAAACCTTAGAAACCACTGTCCTTGCGCTTTCTTGGGTGTTGTCAAAATTTCCTCAAATCAGAGCATTGGATTATGTGAGTTATGACTTACTGGAGTTCATTTAATACTGAGATTCTTTCAATCTTTGCTGATACGCTGGCCTCTGTTACCCGTGACATATTAGAAACAAAAAACAAAAACTCACTGTCTTTGAGTCGATTCTCACACCTACCAACCCTATATGACAGAGTAGAAGTACCCCAGAGGGTTTCCAGAGCTGTAAATCTTTAAAGAAATGACTGCCTCTTCTTTCTCCCACAAAGCAGCTAGTGGGTTTCAACCGCTGACCTTTCAGTTAGCAGCTTAGCATTGTAACCATTGCATCACCAGGGCTCCTCCTTCATGTATAGAGATTCATTCTTTTTAGATAAGTTAATATTGCCATCAGCTTAATTAATTAAAATTTTAATTGTGCTTGCTGTAAGCCTCACTATCCATTGTACCTTTCCTCCCTTCTCTTTTCCTTCTGCTCTCCCTGCTTTTAACAGAAGATGCAGACTCTGGGCCCAGTATACTTTGTGAAAAACTTCTGTAAGATTTGCTTTGGGATGTCTAACATGGAGGGTGTCTTTACAGGGACTACCTAGTGATAACCCTACGTGGTTTGTCAAGATATTCATTCAATTTTCATATCTCTGAGACTGTATATAACATTCTGTGTATATGTACATTTATGAGGGAAGCTTGCCCATAGCATTATTAATTCTTCAAATGGTACCATGATCACCTAAATAAGAGCATGGGTTTCTTCCATGGGGTACATAGCAGTAGGGAGAAATACTGATAATAGCTGATGCTTCTCATGTTTGAGACACCTTGGCATGGAATTTTAAATAGTATTTAATAAACTAGGCACTAATATAATGACCAAGGAGCTCTTGTGGCGTAGGCCTAAGACACTTGACTGCTAACCAGAAGATTGGTGGTTCAAACCCACCAGCCACTCCATGAAAGGAAAATGGGGCAATCTACTTCTATAAAGATATATAGCCTTGGAAACCCAGTGGGAGTGACTATAGTTGGAATCAACTAGATGGAAATGGGTTTGGGTTTTTTTGGTAATATAATGACCATGGAATCCCTAAGTGATGCAAATGGCTAACACATTTGACTGCTAACAGAAAGGTTGGAGGTTTATGTCCACCCAGAGGTACCTCAGAAGAAAGGCCTGGTGATCTGCTTCCAAAAAATCAGTTGTTGAAAATCCTATGGAGCACAATTCTTTTCTAATACAAGGGGTCACCAAAAGTCAGAATTAATTTGACAGCAACTGGTTTGACGTAATCCCCACATTACAGATAAGAGCACCATTGTTGGAGAACTTCCATGAGTAGTGCCAGGCTTTGAACCCCAGAAGTCTGAGTCTATAATGGGGAGTCCTAGCCCTTTTCTTGAACAGGGGTTCTGCTCTGCCACTACCCAGCTATGATGTGTTCTTGAGCAGAACTTTGGATATCTTTGAACATCTGTAAATAAAGGTAAGGGGATATGACAAAGGGGTGGATGTCAGAGTTGAGAGTCTCCCTAGATGAGATCTGTTTTTCCTTTCCATTCTGAAATAGAAATGAACTAAGTCCATTACCAGACATTGACTAAGACTCTTGTGGTGGGTGAATATGTTCAACTGTATTCTGGAAATTGATAATTAAAAACTATGCAGATGTTCAGAGTAGGGGGAAAGTAGAGGGGATAGTGAGATTTCCATTAGATGTAGACAGGTAGAATGATATAGTAAGCAGAATCTGGGATCTGTTTGTATTTGAAGCCTGTCCCTGCCTCTCGGTAGCTGTTTTATCCTGGGCAAATGTCATAACTTCTCTGTGCCTTAGTTGCCTCATCTGTGAAGTTGGGCTAATAATAATGATACCTCTGTCACTGGGTTATTGTGAGAATTGTTGTTGTTGTTATGTGCCGTCGAGTCAGACCTGACTCATAGCGACCCTTCCTTGGGTTTCCGAGGCAGTATCACTACAGAAGCAGATTGCCCCATCTTCCTTCCGAGGAGTGGCTGGTGGGTTTGAACCGCCAGCCTTCTGGTGAGCAGTCAAGTGCCTTAGCCACTATGCTACCAGAGCTCCCAAATTAGAAGAGCTAATATATGTCAGGGAGCTCTGTGGCATAGTGCCTAAGGCATTTGACTGCTAACCAGAAGGCTGGCGGTCCAAAGGCTTGATACACAAGAGCCAATATGCAACTATTGTTATTTTTGTTATTGTTATTGCTCTTGTTTTTGTTGTTTTCTGAAAATTAGCATATAAAACTTAAACACTGTTTTATACCATAACCAAACCAAACCTTTTATTTGGTTTGTGGCTGTGAGCTAAAGGGTGTTCTAAATGTGCTAGAGAAAAATAGTGCCTTCCTGAAGCCATGTAAAATCTGAGATGGGGAAGTCTTTTTACAAAGTATATGCAGAATCCTAACACAGGGCCAGTCACCAACACACGAAAAAAAAAAAAAAAAAGATGCCTGTTAAAAGAATAATTGTCACTCATGAGCCAAAATGGACGTCTTTGTTGTCCTGTGTCACACCTCCATAGCTTGCCTCTGATGTTAGCCAGAGTTGCGGATAGTGCCGTTGGGGCTCAGACACTCAGACCCACCTCATGCTGGCAGCACCCACCTCAAGGGAAAGCTATTGTCTTTCTACTTTCTGCTTCAAGACCTTTGCCAACACCAAGGGAGTCCTGTCAGCCTGAATATAAGCATAGCCCCTAAACAAGCCTAACCAGTGGGGCAGGGGGCTAATAGATAAACAATGCAGCCTCCCATCATCCAGGTGGAGGATCCTGGGAAGTGCTCGGTGTGCTTCTCAGAAGCCCCTGTGGATATTCAATAGTTATTGCTGCCTACAACAGACATCATTCTTTGATGGATCACTTTCCCTCCTCTCTCTTGCCTGCTTCCTAGAAAACCAAAAAAAAAAAAAAAACCCAAACTCACTGCCATTGAGTCAGATCTGACTCACAGCGACCCCTCCTTGGGTTTCCAAGGCGGTATCACTACGGAAGTAGATTGCCCAATCTTACTTGCAAGGAGTTGCTGTTGGGTTTGAACCCCCAGCCTTGAATCGTCTTCTAAATCAATTGTTCTTTAGTTGCCTTTGAGTGCATTCCAACTCATGGCAACCTTGTGGGTACAGGGTAGGACTGTACCATGGGGTTTGCAGCACTGTGGTCTTTTGGAAGCAGGTCACTGGGCCTTACTACTGAGGTGCCTCTGGGAGGGTTTGAACCACCAACTGTTTTGGTTAGTAGTACAGCACTTAACCATTTGCACAACCTAAAACCGAAAAAAAAAAAAAAAAAAACCTCACTGACATCAAGTCAGATCCGAATCATAGTGACCCCTCCTTGGGTTTCCAAGCCGGTATCACTATGGAAGTAGATTACTAATCTTCCTTCCAAGGAGTGGCTGGTGGGTTCTGGTTAGCAGTCGAATGCCTTAGGCACTACGCCACCAGAGTTCCTAGTGGGTGCTCAAATGAGGATATACAATGCTCTAGAACTCTAATAATGAAACCAAAGCCTTTGTGAAAATCTACTGTCAACTCCATCTGTCCTGGTCACTGCTAACTCCCCAGTACCTGATACAGTATCTGACAATGCTATGAGCATTCAGTAAGTTTTATGATTAATGATTAAATCCATGAATAAATAAATAAACTTGCTTCTTAGAACTTGGTAATGAGCATATAACTTGCGAACTCCTCAATTTCATTTACTAAATGTGATACCAGATACATGGCAATAAGATGTTAAATATCTTCCTTGGATGATTCTTTCATCTTGCCTGGTCACTTCTTTCTTTAGTTCAAGCCAAGTGCTCGATTTTCTCCTGCAATCCTGGAGAAAACAAGAAAGAGAAAACTTGCTGAAACTGACGATTCTCTGTCTTTTCATTAGAAATTCCAAGGATGTTAATGTTTTACATGTCAGCAAGTCTTCAGGAGCCCTGCCCAGGCTGGCATAATAGAGAAGGATGCACTATTTGGTGCACACTTTTGAAAAGGCAGCTAATAGACCAGATTCCACAGGCAAGTCTATCTCCTAGGTGATACTTGGGCACAACAAGGGAAGCTACAATCAGAGGACAGTATTGTCATGTTATGCGTGGGTTCATTTGACTACATACCACACTTGTTAACATATGAAGCAACAGACCTCCTCACCTGACTTAAGAATGTGGAATGTTTTTTCAATGTGGGGATAGGTGTCTGCTTCATCACACAGATACAGCTTGTATGAATTCTTGAATGCATTATGTTCAACGTTTCAACCTTTCTAAATTGGGAAGTTTTTTGTTTTAGAGCATTTAATCTGCTGAATCTAATGAACTCTGTTGTCAGAATAATTGATATTGCTATAAAGCTTAAAAATGTGAAATGTGTACAGCGGGGCTCCACTGCAAGAACAATTGATACCAACTGCAAACACATGAAGAGGCTTTATTAACTGATGTTTGACTCAATCAGAACCCAAGAAAGAGTCACCAACCAAAATTCTGGAGTCCCTGAGTAAGTATGTGACTGATTTGATAGCTAAAGAGGAGGAGGAAGTCTTTATAAATAAGTTTTTTTAAGGAGAATGAGCCTTACTTAGGGACTGATAACGATCAAACACCCTGAGGGAATGAATTGCTGGGCCAAGGGGCTCAGAGTCATAGTTTTGGGGGACATTAGGGTCAATTGGCATAACATGGTCCACAAAGACAATTTTCTACATCCTTCCTTGGTGAGTAGGGACTGAGATCTTAAAAGATTGTGAGCAGTCATGTAAGGTGCAACTATTGGTCTTTTCCTGTCCGGAGCAAAGAAGAGTGAAAAAAATGAAAGATGCATGGAAACAATTAGTCCAAAGGAGTAATGGACCACAGGAATCCCAGCCTCCATGACCCTCAGACCAGAAGACTTAGCTGGTACCTGACTACCACTGATGACCTCTCTGAAAGAGCTTACAATAGGACATCCTAGATAGATTGGGGAAAAATCTGGAACAAAACTCCAAATCATTAAAAAGAGTAGGATGACTGGTCTGATAGAGAGTGTTAGACCACCCCACCCCCCAAAACTATGGACCTTGGATACCCTTCAGGCCTGGGACTGAAGTCACCTCTACCACCACCACCACTTGGCTCAACTTTTAGCCAGACAATAGACAGACCTATAAGGTGAACATAACACCAAGGAGGTATACACTCCTTAGAACATCAACCATATGAGATCCAAAAGGGCAGCATTTGCCCAGGGATGAAGCTCAGAAGGCAGGAAGGAATAGGACAGAAGGATGAACAGAAATGGGAAACACAAGGAGGCAGCGGGAAGAGTGCTCTTACATTATGGCAGTTGCAATCAATGTCACATAACAAAATGTGTATGAATTGTCGAGTAAAAAGCCAATATGCTCTGTAAATTTTCACCCAAATCACACACACACACACACACACACACAAAGGTAAAAATAAAAATATATTACTAAGGCAATTACAAAGTAAGAGAAACATAAAATGGATGAAGGTCAGAACACTGGAATTAAGCAATCTAAAAGGGAATGGAATGGGAGTGTTAACAATCTAAGCTTGCTGCCAGAATGGCTTTTGTCTAATGCTTTGCTAGTTTTAAAGTTGCCTTTGATTATAATAAAGAGTTCTGATAGTGCAGCAGTTAAAGCATTCAACTGCTAAAATGAAAAGCTTGGTGATTCAAACCCACCAGCTGCTCCATGGGAGAAAGGTGAGGCAGACTGCTTGGGTAAAGATTTACCACCTTGGAAACCCTATGGGACAGTTTTATTCTGTTAAAAAGATCACTATGAGTCAGAATTGACTCAATGGCAGTAGCTTTATTTGTTTGGTTACAGTATGTCAAAGTATGAGCACTTGGAGAAAAGGAAAATGTCTGGACTAAAGAAGAAATGGAACATTAATTATCTTGAAGAATGGATTAGGATTGATTAGGCTAATGGATTTGGGTGGGACATTACATTTCTGCTGCTGCCTCTGCTGCTGAAAACAGTGATGTGATGGTGCTGGTGATGATAATGATAGTGTAGTGGCAGTGGTGACAACGATGGTGGTGACAATGAAGGTGGTAATAGTGGTACTGATGGTCCTGGTGGTGCTGCTATGGATAATGATAGTGATGATGATGGTGTTAGTAATAATAGTAACTAGTGATTATTATAGTGCCTAAGGCACTTGACTGCTAACCAGAAGGCTGGTGGTTCAAACCCACCAGCCACTCCTCAGAAGGAAGGTTGGGCAATCTAATTCCATAGTGATACCGCCTCGGAAACCCAAGGAGGGGTCTCTATGAGTCGGGTCCGACTCAATGGCACATAACAACAACAACAACCGTGATTGTTATCTAGGCATTCTGTTTTTCCTTTAATCCTCAAAACTACTCACTGATGTAGATATCATGCTTGTTATAATTATTACTCAGGTTTTAAAGCTGAGGAAACAGGCTTGGAGAGGTCATACAGTTAATAATCAGTGAAGCCAACATTCAAACTCAGGCAGGCTGACTCCAGAGGCCACGCACTTAATTCCACACAGCCTTTATACTAATCTAACATTGTGTGTTCCAATTTAAGCTCATCAAGATCAGAGACCATCCAAATTCAGTTCTGAGCAAGAACCTACATCCCACTGCTAAGGGACTTAAGATGTAATGAATAGGAAATTGTGCACAGATCCTGAGGTTAATGGTTAAGAGGCAGGACTTCAACCACAACTTTATTAGCTAGGCAACAATTTCATTAAGTAGACAAGCAACTCTCAGGGGGACTGTGAACAAGATGATACTGTGTTTTAAAGGTCAAAAGCTGGTTTCCTGTAGTTTTAACTAAGGTGAGAATAAAGTGTGATTTGTAATCAGTAGTTTTATTCATAGACAGAACAGTGCCCATCCCCACCTCCAGCAGACACGTCAATGTCTTTCCTGATTGTCCACCAGATTCTCATGATTTGTTCTCCCTGCTCTTTCCCTTCCTGTTGCAATGTGGAAATGCTCTGTAGAGAGAAAATCTGTGGTACTTAAAGCAGTACCTTGGGAATCATTTAGCCATCAGTGGCTAAGTCCTACTCTCTCACTAGGATTCCAATTTTCCTTATATTACTGAGGCTCACTGAGTTAACTCCAACTGGAGTGCTTCTAGCAAAAAAAGAAGGCCTTGTATTCCAAGCTGATTTTCAGAAAAAGGTAACCTCCCTAGTGTAAGTGATAACATGCACCTTTTATCCTTTGTCTTTTAAACTTTAAGATTAGAATAAATCATGCTAATCACAATACTGAAAGGGGCAAACCTTTTCTCCATCTTTTGGTACTCAATATCCTCTCAGGAGACCACCCGCAAAAATTCCATCCCAACTTCTCAAAAAAAAACTCTGCTCAAAGTAATAAGCAAGGCTAACATTTAATAGGGACTGCTCTGGTAGCATAGTGCCTAAGGCACTTGACTGCTCACCAGAAGGCTGGCGGTTCAAATCCACCAGCCACTCCTCGGAAGGAAGGTTGGGCAATCCTACTTCCGTAGTGATACTGCCTCAGAAACCCAAGGAGGGGTCGCTATGAGTTGGGGCCGACTTGACGGCAAACAACAACAACAACAGCCCAGCTGCTGAAGGAGCCCTGGTAGTGCAGTGCCTAAGACCTTTGGCTGCTAACCAGAAAGTTGGTGGTTCAAACCCACCAGCCACTCTGTGGAAGGAAGATGGGGCAATCTACTTCTGTAAAGATTTACTACCTTGGAGGTTGCTGAGTTGGAATCCACTGGATGGCAGTGGGTTTGATTTGATTTTGGTACCCAGGTGCCAGAGGCTAGGCTGAGTACTTTACTTGTACTGTCTCATTTAATCCTTATCAAGGCAGTATCACTATGGAAGTAGATTGCCCAACCTTCCTTCGTAGGAGTGGCTGGTGGGTTTGAACCACCACCCTTCTGGTTAGTAGTCAAATGCCTTAGGTACTACACCACCAGAGCTCCCTACAAATTTAAGCGTGGGTGGGGTCATTGCTATCCTCTGTTCAGTGAAGATGAGTTAGCTGTAAGGCTCAGAGAGATTAAGCAATTTAACTAAAATCTCACAGCTAGTAAGTGGTGGAGCCAGAATTTGAACTTGAGTAGTTTCACTCTGGAGTGCTCTGGTGGCATAATGCCTAAGGCATTTGACTGCTAACCAGAAAGTTGGTGGTTCAAACCCATCAGCCACTTCTCGGGAGGAAGGTTGGGCAATCTACTTCCGTGGTGATACCACCATGGAAACCAATGAGGGATCACTATAAGTCAAAATCAACTGGATGGCAGTGAATGAGTTTAACTCCAAAGAGCTCTGGTGGTGTAGTGGATAAGGCATTTAACTATTGACCAAAAGGTTAGTGCTATAAACCCACCAGTTGCTCCAAGGAAGGAAAAGGGGGCAATCCACCTCTGTAAAGATTTACAGTCTCAGAAACCTAATGGGGATTGCTGTGCATCGGAATGGACTCAATGGCAGTGAGTTTGGTCTTTTATTTATTTATTTATTTTTGGAGTTTAAGGAGCTCTGGTGGTGTAGTGCTTAAAGCATTTGGCTGCTAACTAAAAGATTGATGGTTTGAGCCCACCAGCTGCTCTGCGGAAGAAAGAGGTGGCAATTTGCTCTCTTAAAGATTTACAGGCTTGGAAACCCCATGGTGGTTGCTGTGAGTTGGAATTGACTCCATGGCAGTGAATGAGTTTAACTGGAGCCTAGACCCTTGACTGCCTTGCTCTCCCGTCTGCTGCTACTTCTTGTTTGAATTGAAATAGGAGCTACTACTTCTAATCTTGGCATTTAAGATGAGCCAAATTTTAAGATGTGGAGCTGGTGGCACAGTAGTTAAGTGTTTGACTGCTAACTGGTTTTTATATAAAATTATATTTAAAAAAAAGAAAGAAAGAAAGAAAGATTGCAGTTTGGAAACCTTAAAGGGGCAGTTTTACTCTGTCCAATAGGTCTCTGGTAGCATAGTGCCTAAGGCCTTTGAGTGCTAACCAGAAGGCTGGTGGTTCAAGCACACCAGCCACTCCTCGGAAGGAAGATGGGGCAATCTATTTCCGTAGTGATACCACCTCAAAACCCAAGGAGGGGTCGCTGTGAGTCAGGTCCGACTTGACAGCACATAACAATAACAACACAACATAGGTCTTTATGTTTTGTTTTTGTTTTTTTGTATGTCTCTATGAGTTGGAATTGACTTGATGGTAGTGGGTGGGTTCATGTGGTATAATGGAGTCCCTGGGTGGTGCAAATCGTTAATATGTTTGGCTGTTAACCAAAAGGTTGGAGGTTCAAGTTCGCCCAGAGACCTCTGGAAGAAAGCCCTAGTGATCTACTTCTGTAATATCAGCCACTGAAAACCATATGAAGCACAGTTTTACTGTGACACATGGAGAAGTGATTCAACAGCAACTGGTATATGATAAAATGGTTCAAAGTATACGTGTTAGTTACACATCAGTTGGATGAACTTACATGTGGTACTCAACCTCCCCAAGCCCTCATCTCCTAATCTTTTAAATGGAGATCATAATGTCTACTTCATGGGTTTGCTGTGTGGATTAAGAGAGACAGCATCTCACAGGTATCTTCCCCAAGTGTCCCTTTTCATTTTATATTGTGACTCATGCCTTAGGTCTTTGATGCCTAGGTAAGATGCCAGCTCCGTAACCTGATGATTAAATCTTCTCCAAAGCACTGATAATTATAAATGTGTAATCTATTTTCCCTGCTGGAAGATTCTGAATTTTAAAAGGACTCCTGGTGCCTGAATAATAGTCTTTTTACATATCTGTAATACAGTTCTTGCCAAACTAGGTTCCACAGGGAATTGTTACCAAGTGGTATGAAAGAAAAATCCCTTCTTGAAATAAATTTAGAAAATACAGCATGCTATTGGAGACATGTATATGGAATAATTCATTAAAGGCCCACGTAATTCCTATTGTATAGAAGGCTAGACATTATATGACTATGGAGTGATTGTTTGATTTGACTAATGTTGTATAAAACAGGTTTCAGTTTGGGAAATACTGGCAAGGAGTCTTAAAGGCTTTTCCCTTCTTCCCTCCCTTCCTTCCTTCTTCCCTCCCTCCTTCTCTCCCTCTTGTTTTTTTTTTTTTTTTTTTCACGAGAGTCCTGCCAGGTAGCCAGGATAGTCAATGCCCTACGGTCAGTGCCCTAGGATGTCAAGCTCCACAAAGTGAGGTTAAAGAATTGGCCTAGAGCAATACAACCATTCATTTAGGAAACTGAAACAGAAAACCAAACTGCCTAAATCTTTATGTTGAATTTTATTTTTTTAATATAATTTTAATGTAATATAATTTTAATATATTTTAATAAAAATATATATATATTAATATACTTCCAGGAATTTCAGACACTGAGGCAGTTTGCTCCTGGCATTTGGAGACCTTGGAACCTTTGGGTAGTCCTTGTATAAGTGATTCTTTCTACAGACAGAGTTCGAAACCTTTCACTTATTTCTGTTACTATTGATGCCACACACCCCAAACCACCCAGACCTCCACAGCACCCTGGTCTCCTCCCTTTTACTCTTCTTGTTGCACTGAATACCTTTTCTCCACTCAGCAGCCATGTTATTTTCCAAGTAGAGCATGGTGCTCTCTCTTAGAACCCTCTAAAAACTTCATTTATCTTAGAATAAAAATCCAAGTTTGCATCACAGCCTGCAAGATCCTTTCTACATGGCTTCTGTCCACTTATCCAACCTCTTCTCACCCCTGATTCCCTGTCCTGCACCACTGTAACCTCAATCATCCCATTTCTTTTTCTCAAGCATATCAAACTCTTTCCTACCTCAGGCACTTTGCACCTCTTGATCCCTCACCAGCTCTTTGCAGGTATGGGTTCTTCCCATTCTTGATGTCTCAGCTCAGATATTACCTCCACAACAAACCCTCTTTCTCTTCTCTGGCTAAAGTCACCCCTACAGGCCCTTTCTAGCCCATTGCTCTGTTTCTCTTTCATAACATGGTTGGTTATTTTATTTTATTTTCATTGTTCAGCTTTCTTGTTTTCTGCCTTCCCCAAATGAAAAGATAGTTGACTTGTTACTGTTTCATTATTTGGTACTCACATAATACACAACATAGAGTGGGCTCTTAATAGATATTTGAGGAATATTTAGGAATAAATACATACTGGAATGAATGAACTGGTGAATGGTGGCCTCTCGGGGTGACCCCTTCACTGTGAGTGGTCATGCACAGACTGATCTTTGAAATCATCACTAAGTGGTGGTTCTTTTCCTTGCTGGTGAGTGATGCTGTTTTAGACCCTCTGGGGAGATCACATGTTCCCCACCCTCTGAGTGATGTGTAGTGTTGGCTGTCTGTAATCACCCCTGGGCAAATATCCGTTCCTCACCCCCAAAAAAGGAGAGTCTGGTCTACCGTGGCTTTTGGGGCTATTTAAGTCAACTTGACCTGTTCTCCCCAGAGGAAGAGTGCAGGCTAATTACCTTCAAATCTCACCCTTCCTGCATCCTTATTTTTATTTTTAGACTTCTCTCCGCCACTACTCCACCCTCCATTTTCCGTCTACAGCTATCCTTATTAGTGTTGCTCCAAGGTAGATTAAACAAAGTTTTTGGCTGTTGCTGTGAGCTATTAAGGGATACCACCTCGGAAATCCAAGGAGGGGTCGCTATGAATCGGATCCGAATTGACAGCAGTGAGTTCAGTTCAGTTCGATAAGGATTCAGTTCGATAAGGAATCACACTAGCTGTTGCCTCCTTATGATCACTGTGGGGCTGCTGCCGCATTTCTGCTGACAAGTTGCATACCGCTGTTCTGTACTGACTGGTCTTTACCTGGAAGAGCCTCTTCACGGAAACCCCTTCACAAAGCACATTTGCTACATTTGTCTTTGCAAAATCAATGCATTGGGAAGGAAGTGGAATATGTATGTTTCAAATCCTAAATGGAGAAAGGGAGAGAGCAACAGACACCAGGGAAGGAGCTGAGGATTCCTTTCTATGTCACTTTCTCTCTCTCTTTCTCTCTCTTAATTTGCCCCTTTCTTGGATGGATATGGGTCAAAAGAAATGACTAAAAATCACCTTGTACATCAGTTTCTCTATCCCATTAGTGAATATCATGATGAGAAATGGTTTACATCAATTAATTTATATCTCAGTTGCTACTTACAAAGTTTTGGCCCAGTGGTTTGCTGACATTTCAAGGGATATTCCAGTCTCTTTTTAATTTTTTCATTATGGACTACCATCAGCCTCTCAGGACCAGAACACTTGGCTTAGGGGAAAAAGTCTCAGACTAGTGTGTTTTAAAGGATGTAAGTTTTCAAAAGGAAGAGTGAGAGTACCAGAATCATTTTTCCTAATGCCAGAGAACAACTGTACTCTGAACTCTTTTCTTAAGCTCTAATACTTTGTAAGGAGCCCTGGTAGCACAGTGGTGATGTGCTCAGCTGCTAACCAAAAGGTCAGTGGTTCAAACAAACCAGCAGCCCCACTGGAAAAAGATGAGGTAGTCTGCTTCCATAAGGATTTACAGCCTTGGAACCCCAATGGGGTAGTTCTTCTATGTCTTATAGGGTCACTATGAATCAGAAAAGACCTGATGACTATGGGTAGTACTTTGTAGGAAGATCATTTATTCATATGTGGTAAGTTAATAGAGTCCTCTGAACTGGGGGGAGGGCTCTCAAACATTTGGTCACTTCAAACTATTTCATATAAATGGTCTGCTTTTATTTCCCTTTCCAAATCTATTTTTTAAATTGTTCTTTCAGTTTTATGTTTAAATGATGGAGCAAGCCTTAACTAGCTATTGACCTTCCACAAATAATTTCTTTTTCTTAAATAATTTGTCCCATCAGATTATATTCAGCCAAAGAGAGTTTGATTTTAAACCAAGAAAGTGTATTACAAATTGCAGCATGCCTTTAAGTGGTAATCGCAGTAGGAGATGGGACAATGCAATACTGCATGACAAAAGTATCTAGAACCTTTAAGAGTTGCTAGAATATTAAAACAAGAAAGAAAGAAAGAAATCAAGCCCAGTAAATCTATAAATGCAGAAGTTTTCCTCCTCTAGAATCTTGCTTCAGGTTAGGTGAAGTAGAGAAGGACAAAGGGAAAGGATGCACATCACATAAGTTATTGCCCCTGAAATGAGTGTCCTTTGACCCAATAGTTGGGTTGGTCAACTGTGGTCAGAAAGTGTAGGCATAAACAGTAAATCATGGGAGGAATGTAAGGAAAAGTCCAAATAGGTCATATTCACATCTGGCTAGCCCTTCAAACTTGGTATTTTCCCATAGAAACTGTTGAAAGAAAATAGAAACTGTGAAATTTAGTAACACATTACAATGTTGTTGTGCTGGTAATGGAATACTCAAGATGTTCAAACCCATTTCATGCCATCCACAGTTACCTTTATTGAAGGTATCTTTGTAGCCAAATATCTCAATT
>NW_006921736.1:2296541-2325242 GCF_000298275.1 Orycteropus afer afer
ATATATATATATATATGAGAGCTCTAGTGGCATAGTGCCTAAGACATTTGACTGCTAACCAGAAGGCTGGTGGTTCAAACCCACCAGCCAGTCCTCAGAAACTACTTCTGTAGAGGTGCTGCCTCGGAAACCCAAGGAGGGGTTGCTATGAGTCTGAGTCTGAATATATTGAAAAATAATATATTTTTTTCAATGAATAGTTATTTATTTACCTCTCCAAAATCAGGGCAAACACCTTGAATGCCTAATAGAACATGTTTGCAAGTGCCCAGTAAAAAATTAACCCAATAAATCACCTCCTATTTAGGAATCGTGAAAAAAGTAGACAGTAGTTTTCTGTTCACTGTGTATCCGTGTGCCCCCTTACATTTTCCAGCCTCCTTGCAGCTGGGCAGAATCATATGACTAGTAGTAGTCAATGGACTAAGAGCTAAATTAATGTTTTATTTGTAAGCTGAGGCATTTAAGAGCCAGTGCAAAAATCCATAGGTTTTTACTTACCCTGCCATAGGAATCACTGAAGCCACAAGTTGAGATGGTGGAGCCAAAAGGTAGGAAAAAGCCTGGAGCACTATACGGAATGCAGCACCCAGGAGAGTTACCTCTTTTGCATCAGATTTGTGGCTTGTGTTAAGTCAGAGATTCTAGGAGAGTTTGTTACTGCAGCACAACTTCAACCACGCTGATTAGCAAACATAGAACGTTTGTTACTAAGTTTGATTTTTCTCAGCCATTTTGTATATTTAAAAGAGAGTGGTAGAAGAGCCCCTTGTTGCTACAAAGAGTTCATGCATCTGGCTGATAATCGAAAGGTTGGAGGTTCTAGTCCACCTTGGAGGAAAAGTAATATTTTGAAAAATCAGCTGTTGAAAACACTATGGGACACAGTTCTCCTTTGACACACATAGGATTTCCATGAGTCATAATCAACTCGATGATAACTGGTATTGGTACAGCAATTAAGACTGTAGACTTTGTAGTTGAACAGAACTAGACTGGAATCCTAGCTCCACCACTTTTGAGCTGTGGGGACATGGGAAAGTTCCTTGATATCTCTGTGTCTCATTTTTTTTTTTTTTTCAGAAAAATACTGCTTATACATTTGCAGTAATGAAATAACTAATGTAAAGCAGATAACAAAATACTTAGCACATAGTGTGTATTTAGTAATGTTGGTAATTGTCCTTTCTATTTAGTTTTATTGATAGCTGGTTATTGTACTAGGGTGGTTGCATCGAGTAGGGCACTGAATCATTGCAAATCTCTGCAAAGTACATTTAGGAAATATTTGACATTTCTAAAAGTTGCTAGTACTGTGGAACTGGAGCTCAAGTGCCATTGTCAAAGGGAGAAATTCTGAACGAACCAGGATGTGAATCCCTCTGCTTCATGAATTACTATCCTTGAACATGACCATGTAGAAACAGCCAAATTGTTTTTGTCCTATATTATGTTTGCTGTTATGTACCTTTAGAATTCTGGGAACTACCTACATATTTCAATTGTTAAGGAGTTTACAGTCTTTTGGGAAATGAATTTCTTCTGTGTTGTTATATCCATCATATATATATAGTATTTATTTATGCTAACACATGCAAACATTGACGCCAAATACCAGGTCTATTAACCTTAGAAATTAATTGTGTATGTAAATAGCAGTAAGAGGAGAATACGCACTGTTGGAAGTTTGAATTGGGAATAGGTTCTGTAAAGTGAACACTGTTTCAATAATATGTGGGAATGAATAATTCCCTGTGAAACACCAAAGTAATAATGTACTGTAAGCATTGCTTTCCTTTGTAGATTTTGCCAGGAATTCAGTAGGAGACAAGTAACATGGGGAAATATTGATTCACTGTGGGCACAATGAGTCTTGTTATGATAAAGACAGAGTCTGTGGCCATTTCTTTTCCCATTTTCTTTTTTAAAAAACTAAGTATATGGAGTTGCCTCTTGTAATTGGGACATTTATATTGCTTCCTTTTGCAGGATCAACTAGGACATTTGTTGGACCTCACTAGTTCTCATGATCTGGACACCTTAAGGTCATGAAAAGGTGGAGCTCATGCAATAAACATGTGTTCCCATTGTGTACCATAAAACAACTGCAAAAAGCCTCTAGTTTTTTGTATTATGATTAATCCTGCAGTCTGGAAGAGTATAGGAATCCCTTCCAATCAATTGGAAGCTTCACTTTTCTTATTTGAACTCATTTCCTGTTTTATCTCAACCCATGTCAACAATAGATCAAGGGTATAAGCCCTTAATCATTTGCTGGGTCCACCACTTACCAGCTATATGTGACTTTGCCTCAAGTCCCTCAATGAACCTCAGTTTTCTTATCGATAAATGAAGATAATAATATTACGTAACTAATGGCATTGTTCCTCGGAAGGAAGGTTGGGCAATCCTGCTTCCGTAGTGATACGGCCTCGGAAACCCAAGGAGAGGTCGCTATGAGTCGGGGCCGACTTGACAGCACATAACAACAACAACAACAACAATGGCATTGTTGCCAGGATTAAATGGAATAATGCATGTAAACAGTAAATAGGCCCTCAAAAATATTATGTCCCTCAAATCAGTTTTCTTGTGGTTTATTGGGCTCAGTTTCACTCTTGCATCTCAAGCTGCAGTGAATAATACAAAATAGATATGAATGAAAAACACTTTTATGTTCTAGCCTGTCATACCACCTGTCTATTCACAGGTTAGATGGGAGGGCAATTTAGTGTCACTGATCATGTTGATTAAAGAGCCCTGGTGATGCAACAGTTAAAGTTGGCAATTTGAACCCACTCAACCACTTCTCGGAAGGAAGGTTGGGCAATCCTCCTTCCATAGTGATACTGCCTTGGAAACCCAAGGAGGGGTCACTATGAGTCGAGGCCGACTTGACGGCACATAACAACAACAACAACAACAGTGGCTCTATGTGAGAAAGACCTGGTGATTTGCTTCTGTAAAGATTACAGCCTAGAAAACTCTAAGAAGCAGTTTTGTTCTGTCACTTAGGGTCACTATGAGTTGAAATTGACATGACAGTGCCTAACGACAAAAACAACATCACACTGATTAATTTGAGCGTTTGACATTGATCATCAAAGTTGATTTAGAAGATGTAACCACTGCCCTTCTTCTCTTGTTGCATATAAAGGTGATTTGCTTCTAAAGCTCTGAAGAAAGACTGGCTTTTTCAGAGATATCTGTGTATGACACTCTCTTAGTAGAATATCACAACAAATCCCTTCTTCCAGAATGCCTTTGTACATTGAACTATTACATTTTCCAATTGAGAATCATACCTTCTTCTCCTCATTCACCTTAAATGATACCTGCTACATTTGGATTTTACATTCCTTCAGGTAGAGAGTGCTGTACATCACCAAATCTTCCTCGTCCTTGTGAACATTTTAAGAGCTCTGGTGGCATAGTTCCTAAGGCATTTGACTGCTAACCAGAAGGCTGGCAGTTCAAACCCACTAGCCACTCCTTGGAAGGCAGACTTTTATGCTTATTCAGGACTGACATCATGGCAGTAAGTTTCTTTTTTCGGTTAATATATGCCAGACCCTGTATTGAGTACTTGCCTAACTATCACTAGAGGTGCAACCTTGGTCATGTTACTGAACCTCTTGTACCATTATCTGGAAAATGGAGATAATAATGGTATCTGCCTCATGGAATGTGTTATGGGGACTCAGTGCATTGATACACATAAATGCTTAGAATAGTGTGGGACACATTTCAAGTGCTCGGTGGGTGGAGCCAATATTTCTATTTTATAGAAGAGGATATTGGTTTCAGAATAGTTAAGCACTTTTCCTAGTTTTAGAGCCTACACTTGTCTACCTTCAAAATATCAGTGTTTAGCCTCTTTACTACCCAGCTTCCTGCCATCCACCATGTACAACTATGAATCCAGTGCCTGTGGTCCTTTATACCACTTCCTATTGGAGTTACTCCATTGAAATTAGGAAGAAACATACTAAACCTATTTTGCTGATAGTCATGGAAGATATAGTCCAGAATAAGTTCAACTCTGCCTGGATATGTGTTATCAGACCATAGGTTTAAGCTTAGGATCATTTTTTCATGCTCAGCCTCCTGCCCTGCTGTGATAGCCTTAGCTGTTTGGTGCCCTGGTCTTTTTCTGTTTCTTGACTTTGATCTCTTTTGTGTTGGCTTCACTCTTAGAGAGGCCCTCTTAAGTGGTGGTTCCTAGTAGCTCCAAACATTTACCTTTTCACTATCAAGTCTACGAGACTAAGATCATGTTTTTCCCAATGACTGTGGTGCAAATCTCAGAATTTAGTCTGTTTGGGTCACATATTGAGCCACAGTTCAATGGCTGGCAACAACTTGTCAGAGTCTCCTTTTATCATGTAGCCAAACAGTTCCTTGAATAAAAGACAGCATGGCACTTTGCAACTCTTTCTAATATGGACATTTTTTAATAGTTCACAAAACACTTCTTCTAGCCCACTTGTAAATGATCTACTTCCATTTTAAATCTGCTCAACTCAGTTCTGTAACTACACATGGGAAGGTCAGAGATAGGTGAGCCCCTTATGAAGAAAGAACTCAGGTGGTCAGCAATGGATGGATGCTTCTGTGTTTGCATGACTACCATCTTTTCCTGATAACTCCTCTGCCCTCTCAGTCTGAACCTCTCAGTCTGGTTCAGGTATGGGGCCAACTACAGGCATGTGATCCAGACCTGACCCAAAAAGACTAAATTCTGAGATTTGCACCAGACTCAATGGCAACTAATAACATTAACAACCTCACTTAGGAGACAGAATTTTTCTGGAGATGATCTTTATTCTCCCTGCCTTGGAAGACTTCACCTTTTCTCATTTTGACATGCAGGATCCAGGTAATTCTCCTAACCTAGGAATGGAAGGGCAGCACCCAAAAGTCAAGAAGCTCAGTAACCTCAGATTCTTCAGAGACTACTAGTGAAGTCTATTCAAAGCCAAGAATAGACTTATTGGAAAAGATGAGATCTTGGTCTCATGGACTTGAGAGTGAAATGATAAATTTTTAGAGCTGCTAGGAACCACCACTTAAGAGGGCTTCTCAGAGTGAAGCCAGCACTAAAGAGAGCAAAGCCAAGAGATGGAAAGGGATAGGCTCATCATGATGCCAGCTGATCAACTGGATACCACTTGGCCTGAAGCTTTCTACTGGACTGTTTATCCATAATTAAAGCTCCTAAATGTCTTTTTGTTATAGTGTAAGCAAGTTGCAGTTGACTTTCAATTGCCTGCCACTGATGGGGACTTTTTTGTGGGCAAATTTTATGCCTATTCTGAGATATCTGACCTCCTATATTGCTTTTAACTTCTTATGAGCACTTGGCTTTCAATAGACTTCACCAGTAGTCTCTGAAGAATCTGAGGTTACTGAGCTTCTTGACTTTTGGATGCTGTCTTTCCACTCCAAGTTTAGGAGAATTACCTGGATCCTGCATGTCAAATTGAGAAAACATGAAGTCTTCTAAGGCAAGGAGAATAGAGATCATCTCCAGGAAAATTCTGTCTCCTAAGTGAGGTTGTTAATGTTATTAGTTGCCATTGAGTCTGCTCTGACTCATGGTGATTCCACGTACAATAAACAAAACATTGTCCAGTCCTATACCATCTTAACAGTCATTTGTATGCTTGAGTCCACTGTTGTGACCACTGTATATTTTGATGGACTTCCAACCTTGGGGGCTCACCTTCTAGCCCTGTACAGGACACTATTCTATTGTTATCCATAGGGTTTTCACTGACTAATTTTTGGAAGTATACCACCAGGCATTTCTTCCTAGTGTGTGTGTCTTAGTCTAGAAGCTCTGTTGAAGACTGCTCACCATGTATGACCCTGCCGATGGTATTCATAGCAACACGCAGGCCGCCACAGTATGATAAACTGATAGACAACAAGTAGTGGCCATATATGAGGAGATATTAATAATTAATAAAAGTTACTTTATATCTCATTCAAGACTCTCAGAATCTCAGTAGAAACATACTACTATCAATCCATATTGCATAGGGAAAAAGTGGAACTTGGAGCAGTTATAAATTTGCCCAAGATCACACAGTTAGTAGCTAGTATATCTGGGATTCAAAAGCATGTAGTATTATGTGCAGTGACAGAAAGGCAAGCTGGGAACCAGTTTCATTCTTCTTGCAGGATCACCTCTAACTCAGACACCTTGTTACTTGAGTTCTCCCTCTATTCTGTTTCCATGGTGCTCTGTGCATTTACATTCCTTACTAACCAGATTTGAATGATCTTGCATTTGCTGGGAGTGGGAGCTCTTTCTCCAGACCTCAGCTACAGATTTTTCCACCCAACCATCTGTGGCAACAGATTTGTGTGTTATCAATTAAAGTCTAAAGGAAGTTGGTGAAACCTCCTACTCCAACAGGATGGGCTAAAGAAGTTTTTGTTGAGAAAGAAAAGGTTGTGTCTGTTATGATGGGCCAGTTAATAACTTTCTAAGAGTACTTTAATTGTACCCCATGCCATGAATTGCTTATTTCTGATTTTCTTTAAGACTTCCCACTCCAAGGTAGCTGGCTTTTGTGAAGTGGACCAGTGCATAGGTAAATAGAATTGACCTTTTGAAAAGAAAACAACATCCATAATTTGGAGAATCTGCCACAGTTCTTTAAATCCTTATACTTATTACATGTTGTGCGTTATTTACAGTCACAAGGACTTCTTGGTTTCAACTTCTCTGGAAGACTATCCATTTCTTTGAGATGCCTCATACAAATACCTCAAATGTATCAAATATACCAAATAGCCTGTGACTTGAAGATAGACCATCTCAAGCACTTGCTCCTATTTTGTGAAAGTCCATTTTTCTGTTTTCACATGACTAGATTTTACATTTAGGGTGTTTACTGTATGCCATTTCATAGGGACATAAGATAATCATCCATGGTTTCTGCCCTTATAGAGCTTTTGTCTAATAGCTAAGGCTACCTAGGTAGTAGAGGGTTTGGCCAGACTCCTCACAAAAATTAGGCCTTACTTTGGCTTATGGAGAAATGAGTTCCTGGATCATAAGAAATTTACTCTCATACATAGACCTTTGCATTCACAATCATTACATCATCTGCCCATCTACCAACATGCTATTCAAAAAAAATATACAAAGAATGATGACCTTTCCCTCTCTTTTCTGCAAGGCTTATGAATCTTACTGCAGTTAACTTTTGGGCCAGATAGTTCTATGCTGTAGGGGCTGTCATTCACATTGTAAGATACTTAGCAGCAGCCTTGTTCTCTACTTACTAGATACTGGTAACAACACTCCCCCTTCCCTAAGTTTTGACAACCAAATATGTCTCTAGACATTGCCAAATGTCCCCTGGGGGACAAAAATCGCCCCCATTTGAGAACCACTTTGCTAACTAAGACCAAGAGTGGGTGTCTAACAGTGAAATTTGAGAGGTGTTTCATACAAAAATCCACACTTCCCAGTATTCTCCAAAACAGAATAAATTTTGTTCTATTTTGGTCCAAATTAACGGAGAAAGACAAGTCACTCCTGGAGACATGGGAATGGACTAAATGACCTCTCCAGATCTCTGCTTACCCTAGAATTCTAGGACACTTTTCCCCACAACCTGGCCTAATTCCATTCTGTCCACATACCTGTGAGCCTGTGCTAATGAATGCACCTGGCAGGCAGCCTCATCATCTAACATGTCCTCTATGTTGGTAGGAAGCCTGGAGGAGTCAACGTCTTCTTTTTTTAGGGTTTTTTTTCCTCTTTTTTTTTTTTTTTTCTTTTGGTGGGGGAGGAATAATCTTGGCAGAAACAGTCCTTTTGAAAGAAGAAAAAACAAGACCAAATTTAAGGACTGTGGAAAAATAACTTTCTGTGCTCTTAGGTACCAGAATCGACCATTTGTTAGAACCAAAACGTCTGCTGAAGTGTGAAAAATTCTTGGAAGACATTTTCTAAATTGTGTTATTGTTGTTTAATCCATTAATTTCCACGAGTCTACTCAGTTCCTGTTATGTCCAGGTCAGGCTGGCCAACTGAGCTGTTTTTTTTATTCTTAAAGTCATGACATGTTTCTCATGGTTGGGTAGACAGTGTGATGCAATGGAAGGAACTCAGGATCTGAAAGTTTTAAGATCTGCTTTAGAATCTTATGACCATTGCTTCCTGATTTTGAGATCTCAGTAAAAAATCCTTAAATGCCACAAACGTACTTGGTCCCTAAAAATATAGATGCGAAAAATCTCCAGTGGACTGACGTGCAGATAAAACAAGATGGTAGCTCTCTGCAGATTTCAAAATTACTATGTAAATTACTTATTATTATGATTAGATGCTGCAATCATGTAACAAATATTTGTTTCATTGGTGTCTACCTATCCAGGGTTCTTTATTTCAAATTGGCGAAACCAAGAATATGTCCCCTAAGGACATTTTTTGGCCATATTTTTTATATTATTATCTCTCTTCATGCATTCTCCCTAAATAGTCCTCTAATTTTTCTTTCCAGTAAAGAGTCTTTGCTAAAGATTTCTAACTTACTTTTTCTGCAGCAAGAGCGTGGTCTCTGGAATCGGGTTTAGGGTCAAATCCCTGCTCTGCCACTTTCACACACCTTGACCTTGAGCATATTTTTATAAAGTTATTGTCAATAGCTGCTGTGGAGCCTGCCCCAACTCATGGTGATCCCATACATGATGACACAAAATGTTACCTGATCCTTTTCCATCCCCATGATCAGTTTACCTATTAGACTGTTGTGATCCAGAATAATTTGTTTTCATTGGCTGGTTTTCAGAAGTAGATTGCCAAGCCTTTCTTCCTAGTCCATCCTGTTTAGTATCATAGCAACAGCTAAGCTTCTACTGAAAGACAAGTGGTAGCTATACTTGAAGTTCATTAGCTAGACAAAGAACCCGGGTCTACTGCATGGAAGGCTAGAATTCTACTGCTGAACCACCATTCCCTCCCCCCATAAAGCACCACAAGGGCTCCCATAAAGCCCCCAGAACCTCTGTTTCCTCATCAGATGACAATACTAATAGTTCATATCTTAGTGAGTTGACATGAAGATAGTATAAAATAATGAGTGCAAAGTGGCATTAAGATGCCAAAACATTATTAAGTGCTTAAAAAGTGATAACTATTGCTGATAAACTTGAATTAATTAACACTCTTTGATAAAAATGATATATAAATGATATAAAAACGCTGCATCTGCCACACATTATAGTGTCAATTTTGAATTTTTTTTTTTGGTTTATACAACTCCAGGAGGCACTACGTACTTTATGTTCTATGTGACTGGAGCCTCCTGAAGTTGTGCTGCCACTGCCCTGGCCTTTAGTGCCTTACAATGAGATGCTGAAGATTTGCTGCAGGTGAACCTACGATTGACACTCTGGTAAAGGTTTCCTCAAAGCTAGAATAATAAATCTGGGAAGAGCCTAGGGGAGAGGGTGGGGAGGAGAGGTGGATTCAAGTAGCACTTCTTCAACTTTAATGTGCACATGGATCACCTGGAAATCTCAAAATGCAGATTCTGATTCAACAGCTCTGGGATGGAACCCGAGACTCTGCATTTCTATCAGTTTCTAGTGATACTGATGCAGCTAGTGGAGCACACTTTGTGTAGCTAGGCTGTAGTCTAGGGAAGTACTTTCAACACATCCTTATTTGGATCCAGTTCATCTCGGGAGATATTTCTTGGCTTTACTAGTTATCCAGGTGCCATCAAATAGATTCTGACTTATGGTGACCCTGCACATGTCAGAGTAAAATTATGTTCCATAGGGTTTTCAGTGGCAGATTTTTTGAAGGTAGATCACCAGGCCTTTCTTCCAAGGTTCCACTGGGTGTTCATGAACCTCCAACCTGGCAGCAACTGAGCACATTAGCCATTGCACCACGCAGGGGCACCTACTGCAGCTCAAAGCCCAGCAAAACATCACTTCTGTTTTCTCAGAATTCATCAGATTATGTGGAACAAAGAGTCCCAGAAGATGCTCAACAAACAAATGACACTGGAGGGAAATACATTTGTCAAATGCTATGAGCTATAGCTTTCCATCTGGGAGCTCCACATGATGCACGAATGTATTAAAAGCTCTGAGAAGTCCTACCATAGAAACATGTTTCCCATGGTTTAACCTAGAATTTTCCTTACATGTTTGACAAATGTCTTTAGAAGTGATCAGTTACATCAGAATCTTGAGGGGCAGGGTTGGGGAGAGCAGACATCAGTGATTATTGTTTTTAATTCTCTCCAGGTGATTCTAGCAGTAGCCAAGTTGAGGACCACTGGGGTAGGATATTCTATTTTAGAATACATTTGGGGGTAATCCCATAGTTGAAATAGCTTATCTGATAGCACATTCTTGATAAGATAATAAAGTGATAATTCCTGAGGTGTTAGGCCTATATCTTATATAGTAGATTTGTTTATTCAACAGACATAAATGACTCAAAGTGGGAATTTGGGGAAACTGGAGGAGATGACTTAAGTGAAGAAAGAGTGTAAGTATGCTTAAAGATCCCTCAAAGCACTCCATGCTATTGAATATGTGACTCTCTGTCTATCATAGGCTTTGACCAAAAACCAGCTCTTTGTGATGCTTGAAATATTTGAAAGGAAAGCAATTTCCCTAGCTATGTTGTATACAGGCTCCACTTCTGTCTCTTTCAACCATTTAAAGCTGCACCTTCAGAAAAGACATTTAGCTTCTCTCTCAGTGGGGGACTCACATGTGCCTACTTCTCAAAAACAAACCAAAAAATAAGCAAACAAATTCACTGCCATTGAGTTGATTCCAACTGATAGCAAGCCCCATTGAGTTTTCAAGGCTGTATATCTTTCTGGAAGTTGATTGCTCCATCTTCCTTTCCCAGAGCAGCTGGTAGGGTTGAACTGATGACCTTCTGGTTAGCAGCCAAATGCTTTAACCACTATGCCACTAGAGCTCCTTCCTTCTCAGACCTGTTGTGAAAATTAAATGCAGCCCTCTTTAGAGAAAACACTTGATGTGACACATTTGAATTATCATAAACTATTCTTTTTTTTTTTTTTTTTTCAAATTTTCTACCTCACTCTGTCTTAGTGTATTTCTAAAACTGGAAATATCAGTTGTCTCTGAGACATTGTGATGTCATTATATATATATATATATTTTTTTTAATTAGGATTTGGGTGAAGGTTTACAGAGTAAATTCACTTTTCATACAGCAGTTCACATATACTTTGTCTCATGTCATTGACCAAAATTTACAATGCAGCAGCTCCCCTCCCACTTCCTCCCCATAGTTACCTCCTCCCAGTGTCCATCCCTTCATACTCTTCGAGAGGCCCATTGTCTGCCAACCCTGTATATGATCTTGGATACACTCTCCATTTAGACATACATAATTGTTTAGAAGAATTATCATAAACTATTCTTATTATTCCACCACTTGTCTGTCAGTTGGTTGTACTGTGGTGGCTTTTGAGTTGCTGTGAGGCTAGAGGCTATGCCACTAGTATGTCAAATACCAGTAGAGTTGCCCATGGTGGGCAGGTTTCAGCAGAGCTTCCAGATGAGGACAGACTGGGAAGAAAGAAGAAACCATCCACTTCTCAAAGAACTAGTCAGTGAAAAACCTCATAAATAGCAGTGAAACACTGTCTCATGTATAACTGGAAAACTTTATGAATAGTCCTAAAACATTGTCTGATACACTGCCTGAAGATGAGCCCCTCAAGTTGGAAGGCACTCAAAATATGACTGGGGAAGAGCTGCCTCTTCAAAGAAGAGTCAACCTTAATGATGTGGATGGTGTAAAGCTTTTGGGAACTCCATTTGCTGATAGGGTGTGACTTAAAATGGGGGAAAAAAAAAACAGCTGCAAACATCCGTTAATAATCAGAACATGGAATGTATAAAGTATGAATCTAGGAAAATTGGAAGTTGTAAAAAAATGAAATGGAACACATAAAGATCAATATCCTAGGTATTAGTGAGCTGAAGTGAACTGGTTTTGGACATTTGAATCAGATCATCATATGATCTACTATGCTGGGAATGACAAATTGAAGGGGAATGGCATGGCATTCATTGTCACAAAGAATATTTCAAGATCTATCCTGAAGTACAATGCTTTCAGTGATAGGATAATATCCATATGCCTACAAGGAAGAACAGGAGCTCTGGTGGCGTAGTGCCTAAGGCATTTGACTGCTAACCAGAAGGCTGGCAGTTCAAACCTACCAGCAACTCCTCAGAAGGAAGGTTGGGCAATCTACTTCCATAGTGATATCACCTCAGAAACCCAAGGAGGGGTCACTATGAGTCAGATCTGACTCCACGGCAATGGTTGTGTTTGCATTGCATTACAAGGAAGAACAGTTAATACTACTACTATTCAAATGTACCCACCAACAACTAAAGACAAAGACAAGGAAATTAAAGATTTTTACCAGCTTCTGTGGGCCAACTCGATGGCAAATAACAACAACAACCAGCTTCTGCAGAAAGAAATTGGCCAAACATGCAGCCAAGATGTGTTGATAATTATTCACGATTGGAATGCAAAAGTTGGAAATAGAGAAGCATTGATAGATGGAAAATATGGCCTTAGTGATAGAAATGATTCTGGAGATTGCCTTGTAAAATTCTGTAAGACCAATGACTTATTAATTGCAGATACTTTTTTCAACAACATAAATGACAGCTATACATGTGGACCTTGCCAGATGGAATACACACAATCATATTGGCCACATCTGTGGAAAGAGGCAACGGAGAAGCTCAATATCTTTGGCCAAAACAAGGCCAGGAGCTGACTGTTGAACAGACCATCAATTGCTCATAGGCAAGTTCAAGTTGAAACTGAAGAAAAGTAAAACAAGTCCACAAGAGCCAAAATATGACCTTGATTATCTCCTACTTGAATTTAGACACTAACTGAAGAATGGATTTGGTGCATTGAACACCAGTGACCAAAAGCCAGACAAAATGTGGGATGAGATCAAGAACATTATACATGAAAAAAGGAAAAAGTCATTCACAAGGAAGGAAAGGAGGAAGAGACAAAAATGAATTCAGAAGAGACACTAAAACTTGCTCTTGAATGGAGAGTAGCTAAAGCGAATGGAAGAAATGACAAGATAAAAGAGCTGAACAGAAGATTTGAAAGTGCAGCTCGAGAAGACAAAGTCAGTTATTATAATAAAGTATGCAAAGACCTGGAGTTAGAAAGCCAAAAGGGAAGAACACATTCCACATTTCTCAAGCTGAAAGAATGAAAGAAATGCAAGCCTAAAGTTGCAATATTGAAAGATTCTATGGGCAAAATATTGAATGATGCAAGAAGCATCAAAAGAAGATGGAAGGAATACACAGAGTCACTGTACCAAAAAGAATTGGTTGATGTTGATCTGTTTCAGGAGGTGGCATATCAAGATCAAGAGCCAATGGTGTTGAAGGAAGAAATCTAAGCAGCACTGAAAGAATTGGTGAAAAACAAGACTTCAGGAATTGATGGAATACACATTGAGGTGTTTCAACAAAAGGATACTGCGCTGCAGGCACTTACTCATCTATGCCAAGAAATTTGGAAGACAGCTACCTGGCCATTTGACTGGAAGAGATCCATATTTGTACCTATTGTAAGGAAAGGTGATCCAATAGAATGTGGAAATTATCACACAATATCATTAATATCACATGAAAGTAAAGGTTTGCTAAAGATAAGTCAAAAACAATTGTAACAAATGATGGGTCTCTCCTTGTCCAAAACAAAGAAGAATGAAGAAAACCAAAGACACATGGAAACAATTAGTCCAAGTGACTGGTACACCAGGTGATCCTCATCCTATATGACTGTGAGACCAAAAGAACTAGTGGTGCCCAGTTACCACTGTCAATCACTTGGAGGGGGATGTGGAATGAATGTGGAACAAAACTCAAAATCATTAAAAAAAAAAAAAAAAGATCAGGTTTGCTGGTCTGATAGAGCCTGGTGGAACCACTGAGACTATGGCCTCTAGCTGTCCTTCAGGTTTGGAAATGAGCACATTTCTGTGGCTTCAAGCCAAACAAAAGACAGCCATATGAGGTGAACATTTACACTAGGTAGATACACTCCTTGGAGAGATCAATCATGGGAGAATAGAAGGCTGTGTATGCACAGGGAGACAGCTCAGGGGGCAGGAGTGCACGGGAGGGAAGGACACAGGAAGTGGTAACTGTGGGGAGGATGTGGGAGGAGAGCTGTTGCATTGTGGGAAACTGCACTCAATATCATGAGACAAAGTGTATCATGAGCTGCTGTGTGGAAAATGAATTTGCTCTGTACACTTTCACCCAAATCACAATAAACATTAAAAAAAAAAAAGTTGCAGCAATATGTTGACAGGGCACTTTGAGAAATGCAAGCTGGATTCAGAAGAGGATGTGGAATGAGGGATATCATTACTGATGTCAGATGGATCTTGGCTGAAAGTAAAAATACAGAAAGATGTTTATTTGTATTTTATTGACTATGCAGAAGCATTTGACTGTGTGGATCATAACAAATTATGGATAACATTGAGAAGAATAGGAATTCCAGAACACTTAATTGTGTTCATGAACAACTTGTACATAGACCAGGAGTCTGTTGTTTGAACAGCACAAGGGGATATTGCATGGTTGAAAATCCGGAAGGATGTGCTTCAGGGTTGTATCTTTTCACCATATTTATTCAATTTGTATGCGGAGGAAATAATCTGAGAAGCTGGATTATATGAAGAAGAATATGGCATCATGATTGGTGGAAGACTCATCAGCAAACTGTAATATGCAGAGGACACAATTTTGCTTGCTGAAAGCAAAGAGGAGTTGAAGCATTTACTGATAAAGATAAAAGACTACATTCCACAGCATGGATTACCCCTCAATATAAAGAAAACAAAAATCCTGACAACTGGACCAATAAGCAGCATCATGATAAATGGAGAAAAGATTGAAATTGTCAAAGATTTCGTATTACTTGGTTCCACAGTCAAAGCCTGTGAAACAGTAGTCATGAAATCAGATGATGTATTGCACTGGGCAGATCTTCTGCAAAAAACCTCTTTTAAAGTGCCAAAGAACAAAGATATTTCTTTGAAGACTGAGGTGCACCCAACCCAAGCCATGGTATTTTTCATTGCTTCATGTGCATGTGAGAGCTGGACAATGAATAAGGAAGACCAAAGAGGAGTTGATGCTTTTGAGTTGAGATGTTGTTGTTGTTGTTGTTATGTGCCATCGAGTTGGCCCTGACTCATAGTGACCCCTCCTTAGGTTTCTGAGGCAATATCACTGTGGAAGTAGATTGCCCAACCTTCCTAACGAGGAGTGGCTGGTGGATTTGAACCACCAGCCTTCTGGTTAGTAGTCAAGTGCCTTAGGCACTATGCTACCAGAGCTCCCTTGAGTTGTGATATTGGCAAAGAAAATTGAAAGTACCATGGATGGCCAGAAGAAGGAATAAACCCATCCTGGATGAAGTACAGGCGGAATGCTCCTTGGAAGCAAGAATGCCCAAACTTCTTCTCACCTACTTTGGTTTTATCAGAAGGGACCCTTTTCTGGAGAAGGATATCATGCTTTGTAAAATGGAGGGTTGGTGAAAAGAGGGAAGACCTTCAATGAAATGGATTGATACAGTGGCTACAAATATGGGTTCAGACATAGCAAGGATTGTGAGGATGTCACATGACTGGGAGTGTTTCATTCTGTTGTACATAGTGTGACTATGAGTCAGAGCCAACTCGACAGCATCTAACAACAGCAGCATTCTTTTTATTGTGAAATTAAAAAGTTATCTGTCTGAGAATTCAGCAAAACTACTTGTCATCTTGTATTATATGCTGCAGAAATTTGTTTGTAAAAAAGCAGGACTCTGTAGTCCCTAGTTGATGCAAACAGTTAATGTGCTTGGCTCCTAACCGAAAGGGTGGAGGTTTATTCTACCTAGAGGCACCTCAGAAGGCAGGCCTGTCGATGTACTTCTGAATATTCAGCCATTGAAAACCCTATGGAGCACAGTTCCACCCTGACCCACATGGGGTCACCATCACTTGGAGTAAAGTCCACAGCATTTGGTAACTATTAACTGGTGCTTCTGCCATATTCCTGTGTTTGACTTTCACCACTGCCGGGGTACTAACTGACTCTGTGCAGGAGAGGTAGAAGAAACATTTCCTTTTACTTAATAGCCATAAATCAATTTGCTGATCATTTGCTTTTCAGAAAGATTATTGTTGTTTCTGATTAAAGGATCACATCTGAAAATGGCTTCATACTGTGTTACAAATGTACCCTACCAGTGATAAATAAATAAATAAATAACTTTTCTATGACCAGTTGAAGTAACAAAACAGAATATACCTTGCTAGAGGCCTTATGTACTTAACACCTCTTTTCCATATTATTTTGAACAGGCACAGTCTACCTGCTGGGTCCCTGATGAGTGAGTAATAAACTTTGACATGTGTTCAGATCAGTTTGTCTCAGAAATTTTGCTTCAGCATTCTTATTTGTTTGCATTGCCCTCTCTTCCTAAATTTCAGTGATAGGAGTGAAAATACTTAACATCAAGGCATACCTCCAATTTCTCATGTGTGAAATGATGGGTACTTGAGAAAGTCACTTTTGGGTAATGTCACAGAGACTTCAGAAAGCATTTGTCCTGTGTCCCTGTAGCTTCTTTGCTCTGTCACCACAACTTCCCCTGATATTTCCAGGTTTCTTTGCAAACCCCAACCCCAACAGCTCTGTAAGGCAGCCTCCTGATTTATCTTCAACATGGAGCAGAGAGTTCCATGTTGCTTTGATCAGCCCTCTTTGGGGAGTTAGCACTAGAGGTCCTCCATCCAAAGCATAGGGCTTCCATTTACATGAGTGATCTTTATTAAGTAAGATTAAATTCAATCAAGATACTTTGTGAAAATTCAGTCACCAACAAAATCTGTGTCACTCTGAATTGGAATGCCGAATATCCCCAAATGAAAAATATTCTTCAAAATAAATTATGAGCACAAGGCTTGCAATTTGTACACTACATAGGCATTTCCAAAATTATCAATATTAATTATTTTGTCTACTTTAGATACAGCTGCTGCTAATTGTATGTCTACTGAAGAAAAACAACCGGCTACCGTCCAGTCATTTCTGACTCATGGCAATCCCATGTGTATCAGAGCAGAACTACACTTCATAGAGTTTTCAGTGTGTTATTTTTTGGAGATAGATCTCCAGGCATTTCCTCTTTTTTTGGGGGGGGGGGTGGATTTTGTTTTATTTTAAAATTTTATTGTGCTACACTCTGTTGGCATGGTGCCTAAAGCATATGACTGCTAACCAGAAGGGTGGCAGTTCAAACCCACAAGCAGCCACTCCTTGGAAGGAAGACTGGGCAATCTACTGGTCAGAAACCCAAGGAGGAGTCACTATGAGTCAGAAACGACTTGATGGCAGTGAGTGAGTATTGTGCTTTGGGTGCAAATTTACAAAGCAAATTTGTTTTATGTTCAACAGTTCTTGCACATTTGATTTCACACCCCAATTATCATCCCTAACCATAACACACCCTCCTTGCCTCCTGTCCTGTGACTACCCCATCCCTGTGCCATTCTTAACTATGCATTCCTGTCTGTCCTGCTTTCCCTCTATGTGAATGCTGCCCCTCTGGTGTCTCATGGCTGATTGCTCTAAGGGGTGTATCTCCCTGGAGTAGGTGGGTACATTTCCCTGGGGGTGAGTGTTCTGAATGTAGATATTTCTACTGTTGGACTGAGAACTAATCCATGAGTGTGAGTCCATTTCTAGGCCTGAAGGGTAACCTGGTGCCATAGTCTTGGGGGCTCTATCAGTTTCTACCCAACCAATAATTCTGGTCATTTTTGTGTTTTTGAATTTTGTTGCACATTTTTTCCTTCCCCTCTATCCAGGATCTCCAGTTTTGAGTGGTTGGTATTGGGTGCCGGGTACCATCTAGTTCTGGTCTCTGGGTCATGAAGGCTGAGGTCCTCGTGGTCTATCTTGTCCTTGAACTAATTGTTTCTAGATGCCTTTGATTTTCTTCACTCGTCTTTGCTTCAGATGAGAGGAGACCAGTAGTTGTATCTTAGAAGGCAGCTTGAAAGCTTTTTAAGACCCCATTTGCTACTCACAAAAGTGAGTTGTTGAACATGATTTTCATGTACTATGTTGTGCCAGTTGAGCATGATGTCCCCCGAGACTGTGGTCCCGAGTCAGCAGGCCCAGTGATTCTCTCTCTCAAGGTTTTTGGTTGTCTCTGATAAGTTATTCCTACTCTGTCTTGTGTTGCTTCTGTAATGTATGAGGCTAATTTTGTAACATAACTGCATATGTAAGATTATCTTCAGTCAAATCTATCCTTGGTCTAGGGTATATTTCTGTTCACCTACCCCCACCTGATCTTCTCACCTATCTTTGCATTTATCTGGAGCCTGGTGTTTGGTGCTAGTGGTAATGCAGTATTGTGAATGTACTAGTATTTGCCTCTGTTGTCTATATCTTATGTGCATGTTTCAGTGTCCTTCCTTTCCCCAATGTCATCATGCTGGTCACAGACTCTTTCCATACCGTCCATAAATCTCCAGGCATTTCTTCTGAGGTGCTTCTGGGTGGACTTGAAGCACCAACCTATAGGTTATCAGCCAAGTGCATAAGTGTTGGTACTACCCAGGGACTTCCTTTGTCTATCACTGATAGAATATCAATTTAGTGTGAACCTGGAAGTAAGCTAAGAACTTTACATGCATTATTTCATTTTATCCTCTCTGCAAACATTTGTGGTAGATGCTTTTTTTTTTTAACCCCCATTTTATGGTTAAAGAAACAAAGGATTAGAGATATTATAGTTAACATTTGTTAAGTGCTAACTTGGTCCCAGCTATTATTTCAAGCATTTTACATGCATTAACTTAATGAATCTTACTGACATCCCTGTGAGAGGCACTATCATTATCCTGTTTCATAGATGCAGAAATTAAGGCATGAGGTTTTAAGAAATATCTGAGGTCTCTTGATTTAGGAAGCAAAGTCAAAATTGGACCCAGCTTGTGTATTTTTGGTGGTACAAGCAGTTAATGCACTTGGCTGCTAACCAAAGGATCGGACATACAAGTCTACCCAGAGGTGTGTTGGAAGAAAGGCCAGAGATCTGCTTCTGAAAAATCAGCCACAGAGCATAGTTATGCTTTGATACACTTGGGGTCACCATAAGTCAGTATCAACTCGATGGTAACTAGTTTTGTGTATTTTTAAAGCTTTGTTTAATCTTACTTCTCTACTGAGAGCAAACTAGAAGGTTGGGACATAGTGAGTTAGAGTTGGGGAATGGGTTGCTTGCAATACTTTTCATCTGTTACCTAGAGGTCTAGCTCCACCTAAAAATACCTGTAATTTGTTCCATTCAAGATGCTGCATGGAAATGAAGCACAGTCACTAATGCTGAGAGGCAAATACTGTAATCATGCGCATGACTTGATTCTTTATTCCAGTAATATGAAAATTGTCAATTATGGATGAATTATGGATGCTACAGATACCTGTGATTTGCAGCTGCAGTTTTGTAAACACATGCAGCTGCCTTTAATTTTATTTCGCCAGTCATGTAATTCATTAACACGCACCTGCAGTTACCTAAGATACAGAGACTAATGAAGCTGGTTTTCATTTCCCACTATTTGTTTTGTACATCTCTCTGTTTAATTACCACACTCAGAGGTTGAGAAATTGGTTGAAAAGAAGGAAGGAGCCTAGTTATTATCCTTTAAGAACATACTCAGATTCTCACTCCAGCCACTGATTTAAATCATTGCGTTATCAGCCAAAACCTGAGGCAGTTTGGAAAAAGAGAAAATTGTAGAATTGATTTTTTCAACTTTTATGGCAGCAAAGGCAAATCATTAAAAAACAGATTCTGGAGATGGCCATTGGAGACCCCTTCACCTTAGGACCTAGGCTGGTGCTGGTGAGTCTCACTGTTCTATTTTGTCCCTTGGGTAGAAGTCAACGAAGCCCTTGATGGCAAATGTTGTTGTGCACTGCTAGATGGGGAAGTACTTGTTTTAATTCTCCCCTTCCTTCTTTCTTTATCACGTATTGACATTAATGGGCTGAGTTACTTCTAAGTATAGCTTCTTATTGTCATGTCTGCAGAAATATGGAATGAGTTGGACTTTTTTTTTTTTTTTTTGCAAACAAATTTACAATCATCTTGCCAGAATATTTAGTAGGATCTTCAATAAAACAATAATAATAATAGCTACTTTTCTGAGCATTGATCAGACAGTTACTATTTGTTTAAACATTTCACATCACTCATTTCATGGAGTTCTCAACACAACCAAACAAGATCAGCTTAATTTTCTTCAATTTGTATTGTATCATAGAAAACAGAAATTATGAAGCGAAGGCTGTGGATCATTTAGTAAAATGGGCCTCAGTGATTTAACCCATGGCAGAATTCCTTCAAAGCCTATTTTTCTAAATCACTACACCATACCCATTTATACCTTATATAGGTATCATTTTTATACTCTCTACAACGTTCACGATTGAAGATGTGTTTGTGTAATTGTGCCTGTTCCATGAGCTGCAGAGTATGTTTTGATACTATGTCACTTTCATTGCCTCACTCTCTTCTGTATTTAGGCCATTGTTATTTAATATACACACGTTTCAGTATATGACCTGAGACTATGTTGACAAATGTAATGTCCTAAGTGGCTGTAGGTAAAGTAATAAGGGAAGATAAGCAGTTTACTTATTTTTTATATCTGTCTGTCCTTTGCACACCAGAACATTTATCAGGCTCAGGAGTAGAGCCTGTTTCTCTTTTCCATATCAAAGCTTATAATTCTGTGTTATTACTATAAAGTCTTACATGCTATTAGATTCTAATCAGCAGTAATAATTAGTTTATCTGAGAAACTAATCCATATAAATGAATTATCAAAAGTTACCATTTATTGGAGTCTTACTTTATGATAGGCTCTGTGCTAAATGCTTTACAAATATTATCTTGCAATGCTTTCTATGACTGTATTATCTTCAGTCATAAAATTGGAAACTGAGGCCCATGATAATTAAGCAATTTGCCCAAGGTGTAGATGCTAGGTAGTAGAAGCAGAGTTTGAACTCCATTTCTATATGACTCTAGACCCTGAGTTCCCATGTGCTCACCACAGTACTGTTTCCCAAAGTGTGGTTATCTGTATCAGAATAACCTAGGGTACTTGTTGAAAATGCTGATATATGGAATATTCAAAGTATCTCTTAAATAAAAATCTTTGGGTGTAGGGAATATTCATTTTTACAATTTTCCAAACCCTTTCAGGGATCCATGCAATTTTTACTCAAGTGAAAAAATGACTTTTTGGGGGAAGTCTTTTAAGAATAAGTACCTGGTTATTGTTTGTTGCTGTCAAGTTGGCTCCAACTCATGGAGACCTGGTATGAGCACAGTAGAACTGCTCCATGGGGTTTTTAAGGCAGTGACTTTGGGGAAGCAGATCATCACTCCTTCCAAGATGCCTCTATGAGTTTGAACCACCAACCTTTGGGCTAGTAGTCAAGTTCTTCACAATTTTCACCACCAAGGGACCAACCACAATGGTAGTGTTTTTAAACTCTGGTGAAAGGCAGTAAGGGAGACAGTTGTGGGCTGCCCAAAGTAATTGATGGCTTTGAATATCTGACCCAGATTCTATCAGTTTAATTCACTTCTGTGCTATCAGACTTGACACTTTCCATTCTAAGTGAGAAAACCAATTCATAATGGCTGAAGCATAAAGGGTAATTTATTTGCTTATGTAAAATGTACAATATATTTGGATCCAGGTGACTGAACACAATCATCATGAACACCTCTTTTGCTTCATATTCTGACTAACTTCTCTTCTGTATTCCTTTCATTCTTACGTGGCCATTTCCAAAGTGGTGGTAAGATGGCCCCCAGCAGCTCCAGATTCTGCCAGATTAGAATGCATTGGAAAATGCAAAAAGTACATCTTTCAACATGATTCCTTGGAAAGTCCTAATGACTTGAATTCAGATTGCTACCAAGACCTGCCTGAACCAAGCAGAAGGCAGGGGATTGCCAGTCTTGCATTCTGTCTACAGTCCTGAAACCAAGGAGTAGAATCAGCCACTTAATCCTTGAGTAGTGCAAGCAGTTAACACTTTTGCTGTCAGCTGCTAACAGAAAGGTTAGAGGTTCAAGTCCACCCAGAGGTACCTCAGAAGAAAGATCTGGTGGTTTGCTTCTGAGAAATCAGCCACCAAAAACCCTGTGGAGCACAATTCTACTCTGACATACATGGGGTTACCACAAGGAGGAGTCAATTGATGTTAACTGGTTATGTATGAATCACATGTACTGAGAGTAAGGGGAAGCTTGGTCCCCAAAGGAAAGTTGTGCCGCATACTGCAAGAAGGGGAAATAGATGCTGGGCAAGCAAATCAATGGATGTCCTTCTCATCCATACATGGATCGGATGAGCTGCACACCTTGCTCATAGCTCACCTGTGATTTGCCCCCAGGTGAGTAGATGTAGCGCATTTTCTTAGCAAATGTTTTTAAATGGTATCAAATATAATATGATCCAGAGCTCTGCCAGGTGTGTCTCTATGTTGACCAATAGCTAACTCTTCACCTCAGACCCAATTAACATTCTAATGGAATTTATTTCCCAGAAGCTTTGAATCACTGAAATGGAAGAAGTGGTTTATGATTGGTCACAGGACACTTTCAAGGACCAGTTAGAAACTGCTTCAGATTTGAGATAGCAGGGAGGCCATGATTAGATGCTGAGAAGGTGGTACAATGATAGGGTGTAGAGAATGGGAACTAAGTTGTGGAAGCTGATAGCAGTGGATAGAGATGAAAGTGTTCCCACGATGTAATTTGAAAAGCTCTCTTAAAGCATTGAAGGGCTTTGGAATTGAGTTCTCAAAGACAGGTTTATTTTGTTTGTTCATGTTTTATTTATTTTAAATCCCCAGGCATTATCATCCTTCATATTTGTAGAGAGGAGTTCATGGGATAGTTAAAATTCAGGTGTTAGTCTGATGAACCTATGGTGTTCTCCTGATGAGATGGCAAAGAGACAGCCACTCCAACCTTGACATTGTTCTTGAGAGGAATCAGTTAAGACTTCCCTGAATTAGTCATCAAAATAACCAATGATGTAAAATACTCATCTTTTGTAGTTGCTACTACCCACATGTTGCTTAGATTACTGCATGAAAACTATATTCAGTTTTTGTAATAATGAAAGTACGCACAAACTCAGGTATGTGAGTCATATTATATTCTTTATTCCCCTCAAATTACTTTCTTCTTCCTCTTCTTCTTTTTTTTAAATCACCCTTTGTGGTTTATGAAAATTCCATGCTAGTGGTCTTATTAGTTAGAGTAAAAATAATGCCAGCCTCTGGTTAGCAGTCACATGCCTCAGGCTCTATGCCACCAGAGCTCCCAAGTAATGGTAGCCATCCTAATAAACACATCTAATTTTCAGTGGCATATTATAACATAAATTTATTTCTTAGTCATTCATGTTCTGATTGCACACTTAGCAGGTCACTTTCACTGTGGCAATTCAGAGATCCTGCATTCTTCCATGCTTTTGTGCCATCATTTTCTAAGACCTCAGAGTCTCCTCCTACTGCATCCTCTGCATTCATCCAGCTAATCAGCAAAGAGAAAGAGCTTGGCACCTCCCTGAGGGAGTTTAGAGGAACCTATGTGCATCACTTATGCCTGTATTCCATTAGGCAGACATAAATTCCAAGGTCCCACCTTAACTGTAAGGAAGAGTTGTAAAGGAAATCTCCCGTGTGCCCATGAAATGGGGTTGATGCACATCTATCCTCTTTATGCTATATCATTACTGGTGCTTCCTTTTGCTTGTAAATTGCAGTTAATCCAGGGAATTTAGCTGCAAACATTAGCCTATTATGATTACAACTAGTAATCCTCTTATCCAAACCCATGCAGTTTCCTAGGGGCTCATGTTTTTCTTCTCTCATCACTAGGAGGGAATCCTTTCTGAAGCTGAAAAGGATGATGCCCTGAGTCTATCCTTTCAGGGTATCCATGTCGCCATCTACCCAGTATTCTTGTTACAGCTCTAGGCATTACCAGGGAGCACATGTGGATTATCCTGTTCTAGGCACCCACAGACATCTTTTTCTCCCTCTCCCCTCCCCCTTCATATTCTCTTCTTTCTTTCTTTTCACTTTTGTTATTCTCACAAAACCGTAACTCCCACTGCCCTCACCCCCTACCCTCAACACACACACTTCTAGTATGATTTCTGTAATTCACTTACCACAGTTTGACTTCTAGGTTCTGTTCTACCCAAAGCCCTGATGCAACAAGATATAGATGGGATTGGCTATCTCTGTGGCATGAAGACACAGGGAAATATAAATTATCATTGCAATAAATTATGTCATAAATTAAAGTTAGAGGATATTGATTACTTATATCAGGTCCGTAGCTTATTGTATTTAATCATCGAAACCCCCCCCATGAGATAGGTAATATATTTTTCCATTTATTGAAGAGGTTACATTCCTGGTCCCTGGATATATACCTCATTAAGCAAAGACCATGACAAGATTCCATGTAGAACAGATTCTAAACCCCATGATGTTAATTACGGCCTCACACTGAAGCCTTTGGTTAATAAGAAAGCTATAACTACAAAGGGGCCTCAATAGAGGACTTGCTAGTCCCCTGAACTTTGCAAAGGTTGGCAGACAGTAATGACGATTTCGCAAATATTGTCTTAAGCAACTTGTATACTCTGTTTTGCTTATTTTTTTCCAGTGTTAGTATTATCCCTATTTTGCAGATGAGGAACTGGAGGTTGATCAAGGTTATCACTTGTTCAGTTATTTAAGGGCAAAGCCAGGACTCAAACCCTAATCCTTTTGACTCCATAGTCCATGTTCTATTCCACATCACTGTACGCCAGTGAGGGCCTATCACAGTGTGAAGCAAAGGGAAGTTGTCCTTCCAACATAGTCTTAGGCCATAAATTAGAAATTAACAAATTAGTTCATTAATAGTGGGTAAATAGTAAGGCTTGGGCATTCACATGAGTACTCGGTATGATATAAATCTGAAGAAAATATTTATGCAAACTTAATCATAGCTACTGTCCTTTATTTGTTGAACTCCATTCTAGCCTAGTTTAATGAAGTAATTCTACGGTATTAAACTTGACCACCACTCATCTGTCAGTTTGTCGTATTGTGGTGGCTTGTGTATTAACTGTGATGCTGGAAGCTATGCCACTGGTATTTCTCATACCAGCCAGTCATCCATGGTGGACAGGTTTCAGCAGAGCTTCTCGACTCAGACAGACTGAGAAGAAGGACACAGCCATCCACTTCTGAAAAAGTGGCCACTGAAAACTGTATGAAGGACTTGCTATGAGTCGGAGCAGTCTCAACAGCAACAACAAACTTGCACAGCTTAAAGTCATATAATTAATTGCATTCAGCTTCAGTTACAGTTACTAATTGATCCAAGCCTGCCAGCTTAGCACCTGGCAGCAGACTGGAACACAACAGTAATGGCAGGCAGGTGGTTGGAATAATTAGGTTATTACGTTTTTTTCCTCCCCTTCAAGTACCAGGTGGTCCAAACTCCAGGGTCAGGCAGGCTACATTTGGCCCAAGGGTACTGTTTCTGATGCTGGAGTTCTTTTGAAGACATGAAGAGCTGTAGCAGCACTGGTGGATAGTAGATGGCAGGGTGAATCAGAAGCTCTGAACTAGGATGACTGAGGCAGAATCAAGGAAGAAGATCTGGGATACCAGGACTTACTCGAGTCCGAGGGGAGAGAGAACCTGTTACATCAGTGCTTGTTGTTCTCTGAGCTTTTGACTTACAGAATTATCCCTGCCAACCATGGGTCTCTGGAAAGCAAGGAGGGACAAAGATCTGAAGGTAGGGACAAAATCTGAAGTTCTAGGCCATGTTGCTTAATGGTTATAAGCATTAGATTTGGAATCAAGAAGAGTTTTGTTTAGTTAGTTGGTGTCTTTTCTGCTGGATTTGCTTCTTGTTTTGATGTGTCAGGATAATTGCATGACTTTGCTAGGCCTCAGTTTCTTCATCTGTAAAATGGAGATGGATGGGAGAACTGTTGCTAACTAAACAACAAAATGCATAAATATTACTTAGCCCAATGTCCTGTTTTAAAGCAAATTGATCCATGAATGTCATTTTTTACCTGTATTGTATCCGAAAGAGGAAACAGTTCAGTGGCCCACATTTTGAGCCAGGATAATTGACAATGAACTTTTAAATAATCATTATCATCATCTTCATTTTTTTTTATAATAATAATGCCTATAATTTATGGAGTATATAATATGTGCCAGGGCAGATGCTAAGTATTTACCAGCTTTAATTTATGTCATCCTAACCCTTGACTAGGAGCTCTGGTAGCATAGTGCCTAAGGCACTTGACTGCTCACCAGAAGGCTAGCGGTTCAAACCCACCAGCCACTCCTCGGAAGGAAGGTTGGGCAATCCTCCTTCCGTAGTGACACTGCCTCGGAAACCCAAGGAGGGGTCGGTATGAGTCGGGGCCGACTCGACAGCAAACAACAACAACAAAAACAACCCTTGACTGCGAGCTCTGGTAGCATAGTGCCTAGGGCACTTGACTGCTAACCAGAAGGCTGGCAGTTCAAACCCATCAGCCACTCCTCAGAAAGAAGATGAGGCAATCTACTTCCATAGTGATACTGCCTCGGAAACCCAAGGAGGCGTTGGGGAGTTGAGTCGACTCGACGGCACATAACAACAACAGCAACCCTTACAGTAAACATTATTTTCCACTTACAGATGAAAAACTCAGGCAGGTTACTTTACTTTTTTGAAGTTTATACCTATTTTGAGCTAGTAAAGGAAGGACATGAGTTAGAAGAAGGGTGATTTGAAGGCCTGGTTAGAACTCAGATATTTTGATTCCAACATCATTAATCACTATGATTTACTGCCTTTATGAACCCTGGGAAAAATGTTCTCAGATCTGTTTTGTTAATATTAGACAACGTTTATCTTGGGGTGCCAGGTTATCCAAGGCTAGCCTCTGTATTTTAATTCATACTGACCTCAGAAGCAATCATATGGTGTGAAAAAATCTTTAGAGCATATTCAGAAAGGGCCTAGAATAATAAGTCTTATTTATATGTACCTATGTTATATTTATTTCCTGTATTATTTGCTGTCTTTTTGCTTTAAAACTTGCCCTGAGCACTCTTAAGACATCCACACTGAGGCACAGTTAAGTGGGAGGTAGGAAACTTTACAGTACATGATCTTAAATCAGAAAGTCGAACATTACAAAGACATTAAAAATAACAGCAATAAAGATGATCACAGGTCATCACTTGGTCTATAAGGACCAAGTGAAAAACTTTTACTAGAAAGGGTTTTATCTCAACTGCTGTAGAGAGGAGGCAAAAAAAATCCTTATTTAGAAAGCACATATACAACAAGAAATACAGTTTATTTTTAAATAGTTTGGGGCACTTTTGAAGATATCTTCTGATCAATAGAAATGACTAAGAAACCCTATGGTCTTATCTCCCAGGTTTTATGTTCCTCATTTATTTAACCAAGCTAATAAAAAGGCATACATGGTCTCTTTAGTTGTTTCAAAACAAGGCTGGCATCTTTAGTTTATCCTCAATATCTCTGACTGCAAATTTCATTTTCAAACTGTCTTTAGTGTAATCATCTGCTAGATAGACAGAAATTACCTTTGGATCCATTATAAACGAAAATAAGGCTTCTTGTTTTGGAGGGTGTTTTGGTTACTTAGCGTCACTCTGTAAGAATGTACCACAATTGGAATGGCTTGAACAAACAGGAGTTTATTCTTACAATTTGAAGGCTTTAAGTCCCAGTTCAAAGCACTAGCCTCTAGGGACTGGATGAAAGCCCCTCAACCTTGGGGTTCGGCTCTGCCTCTTGCTCCAGGCCCACTGGAGCTAGAGGTTTGTCTTCACTCAGACAGCTGCTGGCTGCTGAAGCAGCATAGTCCCAATGTTACAGAACCACATGGCAGACCATTAACTCAAGTCCATTGAAAGTCCCAAGGTCAGCAGAGCGTGGCAGGCTCCTGAACAACGGCATGGCTATATGCAAGGTTCAAGCGGGCCATAAGCTAGAGACCATTCTCAAAGCTGTTTCTTATATACGAGAATCAGACCACATACACAAAGCAGCTACTCAGCTGCTCCAGTAGATTCCACCGTGGAGTTAATTACCAACCTCACCATGGGGAATAACTACATTCAATTGCCCAGCCACTCAACCAGGCCCAGCCTAGTTAACGCACAAACATAATCACCACAAAGGGCTTAGATTGCGATCGTGAAAAATTCTATCTTGTTTTTCGGACCACTGGAAACCATCATAAGGCTGGAGCAGCTTTCACATTTTGAGTCTCTTTACTGTTGTATCCACCCTCTCAACCTTAGATTGAACAAGTTTCAGAGTTCTGTTAGAACTCTAACTTCTGTTAGTTGTTGTTGTTGTTATGTGCCATCGAGTCGGCCCCGACTCATAGCGACCCCTCCTTGGGTTTCCGAGGCAGTATCACTACGGAAGTAGGATTG
>NW_006921736.1:2325342-2368088 GCF_000298275.1 Orycteropus afer afer
AAACTTCCTTCCGAGGAGTGGCTGGTGGGTTTGAACCGCCAGCCGTCTGGTTAGCAGGCAAGTGTCTTAGCCACTATGCTACCAGAGCTCCCTGTTAGAGTCAGCTGAAATTAAAATATGTGACAGGGCTTCACTCAGCCCTTATAAAATCTGCTGCTGAAGAGCAACTGAATTTGAGGCCTGATATATTGAGGACTTTGTCAAATGGCTTTGCTGAATTATTCTCTTTTTAGTCCTGATGAAATGAGATGAAAAAAACTAAACCCACTGCTTTCAAGTAGATCCTGACTCATAGGGCCTCCTCCTTGGGTTTCCGAGGCAGTGTCACTACGGAAGAAGATTGCCCAATCTTCCTTCCGAGGAGTGGCTGGTGGGTATGAACCACCACCCTTCTGGTTAACAGTCAAATGCCTTAGGCACTACACTACCAGAGCTCACAATGAGGTGAGAGGAGGGAAAAAAAAAAAAAACAGTTGTCGTTGAGCCTACTCATGGTGATCCCACATGTGTCAAGAGTAGAACTGTGTTCCATAGGGTTTTCAGTAGGTGATTTTTCAGTAGATCCAGAGGCCTTTCTTCTGGGGCACATCTGAGGACTTGAACCAGCAACCTTTCAGTTAGCATTGTTTGCATCACCTCTGTGGATTAGGAATAGGCCTCAGATTTCAGCAAATCTTTTGCACTGGCATTATTACTGCTGAGGTTTCTCAGTGATATTGCCAATTCAGAAGTACCTGTCGACTCTACTGTGTGGTCTAAGTAGCTAGCTGCTGCCCACAGTCGTATGGGAGTCTTCACATCTTAGTCATAGCTCTGCAAACATTGAACAGGTGAAGCAGACAGTCCAGTGGAATGGCATCTTACACATGAGTTGAAGTGAAATTCAACTTGTAACATGTAAATTGTACAAATTACTCATTAAGATGATGTAAATTTCTCTATTGCATCTTGATGGCATGGGTGCTAGATGCCCTATAGCCATATTTTTGCTAGGTTGCAGAGGGGTATGAAGCCTCATCAATCAAAAAGTCCTATACAGCTGAGTTTTCAGGTTGGAACATTCTGCTCTGTTCTTTGTTTGAGAGAACTGCAAGAATTTGCAACCAAGGTAGATTACTCTTTTTTCCTTTCACCTTAATTCATATATTCTCTCATCTCTGTCTCTTTTACAAAGAAGTATATGTCCTTGATCTCAAGTAATTTAAATAAATGTATGCTGTACCTCCTATTTGTATTTTGTATCAATAGCGGGCATTATGTATATATAGAGGTAATGAGATAATACTGTGCTGTAAATGGGGAAAATCTGCAAATTACTTCTAAGTGCAAAGTGAGATGCTAGCTAAAGAAAGAAATCCCAAACACTGGGCAAAGGCATGGTTTTTGTTCAATCATCTATTCATTCCACAAGCAATTATTGCACTGTGTAGTTTGTCGGGGGTAGAGTTGAGAATGGTATGAACTTTAGTGACAAAGAGCTCACTTGTTTTGAAGAAAGCATTGGGAGACAATAGGAATGCTGTGTGGGTGGAAGGAACCTGGAGGTGGACTGTATAGAGGATGAAAGTAGACACCCTAAGGGTGGAGGTAGGAGCCCCATCCTGGGACTTGAATCAAGTACCCTCAGCAGAGGCCTAACTACCTAACTACCAATAAGATCTTAAGCAAAGTGTCTTAGTTTCCTTATCTTGAAAATGAGACACCTGGGCGATGAGCCTACCAGCATTTCTCAAATTGTATTCCTTGGACTTGGAGTAGTTCTTCATAGTGTTAACAGAAGACCTTCAAAGGCAAAACAAACCAGAACTTCTGTGGTCAAATAATTTAAGAGAATATTAGCTACTCCTTCCTCTTGTTGAATAGGCACTGTGCATGTGTGCACATTAGAAATGAAAAGCTAACAATGCTGACAGATTGGTGAGTTGTGATCCTTATTTTGCAGTTTATGAAACTGGGACTAAATAAATGGAATAACTCATCAGACAACCATGACAGCTAATTGTAGCTACCAATCAGAGACCTCTTAAGAGCATAGGTCAGCAAACTTTTTTCTGTAAAGGACCAAACCCAAACCAAACCCAGTGCCATCGAGTTGATTCAAGTTATAGCAACACTGTAGGACAGAGTAGAACTGCTCCATAGAGTTTCCAAGGCTATGAATCTTTGCAGCAACAGACTGCCTCATCTTTCTCTCATAGAACAGCTGAGGGGTTCAAACTGTTAACCTTTTGGTTAGCAGCTGAATGCTTTAACCACTGTGCCACCAGGTTTCCTTGTAAAAGGGCCAGATAGTGAATATTTAAGGCTTTGTGGGCTGTATGGTTTTGGTTGCAACTACTCAACTCTTTTATTGTATTGGGAAAGCAGCCACAGAAAACACACTGATGAATAGGCATGGCTGTGCTCTGATAAAATTTTATTTACAAGAACAAGTAGCTTATGGGCCATAGTTTACTGACCCCTGTTCTGGTGGCAAGATGGGTAAGGCATTTGATTGCTAACTAGAAGGTTAGCAATTCAAACCCATCAGCTGCTCCATGGGAGGAAGATGAGGCAGTCTACTTCTGTAAAGATTTACAACCTTGGAAACCCAACGTGGGTTGCTGTGAGTTGGAATTGACTCAGTGGCAGTGGTTTGGGTTTTGGTTATAAAGCACCATGGTTAGATCAGGATCTCTGGAGCCAGACGACCTAAGTTAGTATCTCAACATCTTTAACCTCCCCTTTGCTCAGTTTCCACATCTGTAGTGTGGGCATAACAAAAATCCCAATCTCAGAGTTGTTAAAATTAAATGTAACAATCCCTGAAAAATGATTAGAATTGTTTGTAGCACCTAATAAGTTCTCACTGCATTAGCCATTTTCGTAAGACTCAGACTGAACAACTACCCTACAGTCCCCAAAACAATAAAAACAAACCAGTTGCCATTCAGTTGATTCAAACTCATGATGGTCACATGTGTTTCAGAGTAGAACTGTACTTCATGGGGTTTTTATGGCTTTGACCTTTGGACAAAGATTGCCAGACTTTTTTTCCTGGGTGTCTCTAGGTGCGTTTAAAGTACCAACCTTTCTGTAAATAGCTGAACACTTAACTATTTGTGCAACCCAGGGACTCCTCTCTACAATATGACAGCCATTAAAATGGTAGTCATATTCTGGAGCCTAAGATCTTACTGGAATCCTTCCTCCACTATCCCCTACAAGCCAGGAGTGGAAGGTTTTTGGTCAACTCTGTCTAACTGCAGGTCTCATGCTACATTGCCAAACTGGGCTTTCTGACTCTCCAGCATTCTGTGTAGATTTGATATAGAGCAAATGAAAATGCCCAGGTGTTTAGTATCTGTGCCATGGTCCTTTCAGCTCAGTAGCTTTAGACAATATTAGAACCACATGTAATTGCTTTTGTTTGAAACTTTTTATAACTATATACTGTATTTGTATGTGTAATGTTATAATACTCAGATGGCAATACAATTTAAGTTTTTTTTTCTGATATGGTGGGAAGCTATAAACACAATTTACTTTTACCACGAGGATATACATTTCCCCATAAAATGTATAATGATATGCCAAGCCAACACATTTGGACTTGTAGGTAGGGATGCCCATTGTGTGTAAAAGACTCAAATTTGCATGTTTACCAGTTTTTTTGTTTGTTAACCCAAATTTTTCTGGATAGGAATTCTATCTGTATCCTTCACTCTACCTCTACCACAGGATTTACAGCTTTACTTTAATGAAGTCCAACAGTGGTTCTCAAATCATGCTCTTCTGACCAGCATCAGCATCACCTGGGAATTCATAAAAATGCAAAGTCTTGGCCCCAAACTTGTATCTAATGAATCAGAAACTCTAGGGGTGCATCCAAACTATTTGTGAATTAGGTCAGTAAGTTTTACTTGTATAGCATGTTACAGTTTTTCAAAAATACTTTAAAAGTATATTACTTTTTCAGCTTCAAAACAGTCTTACACATGGATTTAAAAAAAAAAAAAAAAAAAAAAACCTCACTGCCATCAAGCTCATTCTGACTCATAGTGACCCCATGAGGTTTCTAAGGCTGTGAATTTTTACAGAAGTACATTGCCCTATCTTTCTTCCATGAAGTGGCTGGTGGGTTTGAACCATCCAACTTCTGGTTGGCCAGCAAATGCCCTAGGCACTTTGCCATGAGAGCTCCTTAAAAGATAGGTAGGTTGGGGATTTTTATTATTTTGTTTGTTGATGTCATCTTACTGGTAAGTAAACTAGAAAACTTGATGGCAACCAACAAACAAGAAATCAGGAAAGAGTTAAGCTCAAAAGACTTAAGCTTAGTAAACTAGAGAATAATTGATGCAAACCCAGGGTTTCAGACTCAACTTCACTTTTAACATCACTGTGAGTCAGTATTTATTCCCTCTTTAGCTTGGTTACTTTTAGTTAATCCTTTTGGCTTGAAGACATAATGATTTTTCCTTTGACTGACTGACCAGTGTGCCCTGGTATCTTTTGGTTTCTTTCTTTAGATTCATGGTTTTTAATAATCTAGATCCAAACCAAACCAAACCAAACTCCTTGCTGTCTAGTTGCTTCTGTCTCATAGTGGCCCTGTAGAAGAGTAAAACTGCCCTGTAGCATTTCCCACGCTGTAAAGCATTACAGAAGGAGACTACCACATCTTCTGCATAATCTAGATCAGAAGTCAGAAAACTATGGCCAACTGGCCAAATCTGGCCTGCTGTTTGTTACTGTAAATAAAGTTTTATTGGAAGACAGCCACACTCCTTTTTTTTAAAGTATTGCTGCTTTGGGACTACAATGGCAGAGTTCAGTAGTTGCAATAGAGGTCATAAGGCCCACAGAGCAGAAAATAGTTACTGTTTGTTCCTTTACAAAAAAATGTTTGCCTGTCACTAGTCTAGGGGCATCCGATTTCTCACATCATTTTTGATTGATAAAATAACAGAAGAAAGAGCCATTAACTTCAGTTTCCTAATTTTGTCTTCAGGACCAAAGGTTTTCCAACTCATCTCTGCTTTTGTTAGTAGGCTAGACTACTGTATTCATTAAGACTGTGTTCTTCCCACCTGAATCAGTAGAAATTAAGTTTATTCTCTCCTTCCCTTGTGGTTTAATAATGTGGACTCTGTCAGTATTCTGACTATTAAATTATCTCAATTAAGTATTTTCTAGTCATTCTCTGGGAATTCCATTAACTCTGTGGGTACCTATCTGACATGATGAAATAAGATATAAACTCCAAGAGGAATATTTTGAGCCTAGGCAAGAATCAAAAAAGGAAGTAGAATATAGTCTTGCCTCTATGATTATGTTATCTGAAAAACCTAAAGTGCTTTATAGTGAGCTATGTGTCCAGAATCAGAATGAAGAATGACAAAATTTTTAGATAAATTGGTTTGTGAAATATTTATGTGCACTTTAGTGGTACAGACAGGAGGTAATCTGTTTTGTATTGAATCAGCTTGGAACAGAAGAAAAAAAGCACAATGTTAATGAGATTTTTAAAAGGCACTTTTAAATTCATGTTGGCAAAAGACAAATAGTCAAGACTTTTAATTTCTATAAACTTAATGTCTAGAGAACAAATAAAGCTTTATTAACTTAAGTAAAAGTAGCTTTTCTTTCAAGGGCATAGCAATTTATTTTTCTTTCTGTGCAATGTTCTGAAGGACTGCTTTTGTCTATGTATTGATCAGTCTTTTTCACTGTGTTTACTTGGAATTTAACTACATACTGTTGATTTTGAAATAAATAAATAAATAAAACACAGAGGATGACTCCGGAAGGAAAGGGGGCAAGCCTCCCATCTGACAGCTAGCTGACAAGCCTTTTTTATACCAGTTATACTGGGGCTCACTTTCTTAACTGCTAAAGTGAAAATATTGAACAAAATCAGTTGCAACAAACATTAGCAATTATACCGCCACGGTGTACCTTCACCATGGCAGACATCAGTAGTTGATCACAGCACCTTCTTTTTCTACCAAGCCAGCCTCAATCCTACTCCATTCACTGAGTATATAAATGCTATCATTTATCTGCCATCAAATCTCTTCTGACTCCTGATGACCTTATGTATAACAGAACAAAATGTTGTCCAGTCCTACATCCTTACATTCATCAGCATGTTTCAATCCTTCATTTTGGCTGTTGTGCCAGTCCATCTCACTGAGGATCTCTCACACCCTCGTTGGCCCTCTGTTTTACCAAATAATGATTTTTTCCCCCAGCAATTGATCTCTCCTGATGATGTGTCCAAAGCAAGTGCATTAGACAATGTTCTGTTGTGGTCCATAAAGTTTTCACTGGCCAATTTTCAGAAGTAGATCACTAGGCCTTTCTTCCTAGTCTGCCTTATTCTTGAAGCTCTCTTGAAGCCTGTCCACCATGGGTGACTCTGCTGATATTTGAAATACTTGTGGCATAGCTTATGGCATCATTGCAGCATGCACGCTGCCATAATACAACACATTGACAAACAGGTGGTGGGATACCAATTAATAGGAGCTACTATATTAAATTAAACTATTTGCTAGTAAGCTAGCAGATGATTCCTGGGTTCTGTGGTGGTGTATAGTATCATATCACTGTTTTCCCTATGTATATGCTATACTTTCATCTTCTGCTTTAAAAAAAAAAAAAAGATCCTACATTTTAGAGATCAAAGCACTGCACATATGGGATATGGATAGAGACCAGGAAAAATAACAGATTACTCTTTTGTAATTTGGAGAAGAAGAAAATTGTAATGAAAAATTTAACCTTACCTTGTCCTTAAAAAAAAAAAAAAAAATCCCTGGATGATACAGGAAATACAGCAATTTTAATTGCTAAACTGAATTTTCCATTGATCATTTTGAAGTATAATCCTGCAACCAGTTCTGTTTAATGCTGTATACTCTGCTTGAAACATGAACAAACTAGCTCTTTTTGACACCCCATGTATTATATATTGAATCAAGAACCTTGTCTAACGTTCAAAAGATTATCAAAATGAAGAAACCGAGCAACAGATACACTAGTATCCTAGTACGATTGTTCTTCTTTTTATATAAATCATATCTTGAAATAAATATTTATATACTTTTTTGGGAAAAAAAAATTAACCTGGAATCTTTACAGATTTTTCTCTCCTTTTCGCAGTTTTCAGTTTTGGGAAGTAAAATCCCTTAATACCATGTAACCCAAAATCAGAAGCAGTTGTTGACATATCTAAGGTGCCCCTAGAGCTTCCAGAATTCACTAACTGATATGACCCAGAGGTGAAAGGCCACAGCCTTCATGTTTAAGGAATCAATAAAAGTTTGTCATTTCAGTGCCAAAGTTTTGGCTGAGCTGTTATGTTAACATTACTAGAGCTCTGGTGGTATAGTGCCTAAGGCACTTGACTGCTAACCAGAACATTGGCAGTTCAAACCCACCAGCCACTCCTGGGAAGGAAGATTGGGCAATCTACTTCCGTAGTGATTGTTGTTGTTGTTGTTATTTGCCATCGAGTCGGCCCCGACTCCTAGCGACCCCTCCTTGGGTTTCCGAGGCAGTGATACTGCCTCGGAAACCCAAGGAGGGGTCGCTATGAGTCAGAGACGACTCGACAGCACATAACAACAACAACAGCGTACTTTTCCTTACCCAGGACCTAAACTGGGGAGCACATTTGTGAACTAAAGAGAAAATTCTCTTCATTCAAAATGGTCCCACTGTACACATAAAGTCCCTCAACATTTAATGAGTGCTAAATAATTATTGATGGTAATTGTTATTACTATCACATTTTGGGGACAATAAAATGAAGGGTGTTAGTATTAGTCCAATTGCCTATAAATCAGTATCCTAACCACACCCTTTTTCAGGGCCAGCCCTGACTCTTGCCCTTTTAGTTTCTGTTATCATCCTTGTTTCCTTGCAATGGCTTCCCAGATCACTCCACTGCAAAGTGACCCTCCCCAAACAAAGCCTTGTATAAATTGATTCTTTATTTTTTCACCCTTTCAAACTTATTTTTCCCATAATTGTTCCATAATTCTTTAGTAGCTTTGTCTATTCCAAAATACCAAAAACTCCTCTAAAATAGGGAAGAGATCTTATACTGTGTTTCTTTTTTCCACACAGTGCCTGGAATAGGTATATCCTCTAAGAAAATGTATGTTATTTAATCAATAACCTCTGTGTCCTCTATTAAGAAGCTCTGATGGTGTGGTGGGTAAGGCATTGCCTACTAACCAGAAGGTTGGCAGTTCAAACCCACCAGCTGCGTCACGAGAGGAAGATGGGCCATCTACTTCCATAATCCTTGGAAACCCAATGGCAGTGGGTTTGGTTTGCTACACATTGCTATGAAGTCAAAACCACAGTATCAAAACAGAAAAATGGTTCTCAATATCTGTATGCTTAAGAATCTTCTGGGATGATAGATAAAAATGCAGTCTCCTATTTTTTCTGATTAATTGAGCCTCACAGCAACCTGTGAAAGATCTGGGTGTGTTTGCATTTAACAATCACCCAGAACTGTGCTGCCCAATGTAGTAGCAACTAGCCACACCTGGCTATTTGAATAAATACTATAATTAATTTACATGAAATAAAAATTCAATTTTTCAGTCATACTAGCCACATTCCAAGTGCTCATTAGCCACATGTACCTAGTGATTTTCATATAAACATTTCTATCATGGCAGAAAGTTTATTGGATTTTGAAGAACAGGGTTTGTCAGCCACACATTAAGAAGCTTAGGAATAGAGTCAAAGCTATGAAAACTCTTGCATTCAACAACTCCAACTTGAAAAACTGTAATTACTTATGTCTAGGCTGGTGGTTCAAACCCACCAACCACTCCTCGGAAGGAAGGTTGGGCAATCTATTTCCATAGTGATACTGCCTCAGAAACCCAAGGAGGAGTCGCTATGAGTCAGGTCTGACTCCACGTCAAATAACAACAATAATAATAATACTGGTAAGGAGAAGTGGTGGCACAATGATTGCCACCAAAACATGGGCTATTTGAGCATCCCCAGTAACTCTGAGGGAGCAATAGCTAGAGATCTGCTCCAGTGAAGACTGTAGCCTAGAAAACCCCTGGGGGGAAGTTCTGCTCTGTCATATCGGGTTGCTGTGAGTCAAAAATGGACTCATCAGCACTTAACAACAAGAAGCCTGGTAAGCATAGCAACTACAATGGCAAAAGGAATAATCGCAGTTATTATTTTATTATATATTCATAGTGCTTAGTGCTCTTAGTTATTATACATTCTTAGTGCTTTGTACTCTGGTCCACCATACACATTATTTCCTTTAACTCCTATACCCTCCATGTAAATTGGTATCATTATTTCCATTTCATAGAAACCCAAAAGCTAAGTAACTTGCTGAAGGTCATTCAGCTAATAAGTAGTGAGCTCTGGTAGCATAGTGCCTAAGGCACTTGACTGCTAACCAGAAGGCTGGAGGTTCAAACCCACCAGCCACTCCTCGGAAGGAAGGTTGGGCATTCCTACTTCCGTAGCGATACTGCCTCGGAAACCCAAGGAGGGGTCGCTATGAGTCGGGGCCCGACTCGATGGCAAATAACAACAACAAGCTTGCAGCCCTAGTCAGATTCCAAGAGCAGTGCTTGCACTTTCCTCTTCATCAGCTGGTTCTATCTATATAGAGGTACTAAACTGGCTTTAATTGCCGATGAAATTGATAATGCATTTTGAAAATACAAATCATTCTAGAAAAAGATGCTAAAAGCTGAGTTAACCCTAGATTCACATTTCAATGTCTTCCCCAAACCTTGCTCAGCAATCCCTTCTTTGTGTTCCTGTAATCTCTGCTTACTTACCTCTATCACTGCATAGTTCACTCTGGATTGACATTACTGCTGTTTGTGTGTATTCTCCTGTAAACTACACTCTTTCTGAGGATAAGGTCTGTATTTTGATCATCAGGATATTCCAAGTACCTGGTGTATATCATGGGTACTAAATACATTTCCAGTGGATGAATGAATTAGAGACTTAATGTTAGCTAATGAAATGGAAGATCTACCAGAGGATGGGGATGTCCATGTAAGTGGTGTCACAATCGGCCAGGGAGTTGGCTAAAGACACTCTCCTGGAATAAGTCAAGCAAAAAGAGACTGAATCCCATATAGATTCCTACAGCACAATTCTTAGGTCTGGAAACTGTATAATCTTTTTTAAATCTGACTGTACAGGAAGTCTCTGGGTTACGAATGTCTGACTTATGGACAACTCCTACTGGGTCTTTAATGAAGGGCTTCAAACTAGTTCTGTCATAGCTGACTGAGTGAAACAAGAACAGACCTGAATTTTCATACTTGGGGTGATTCGTCATAGGAAAAATTACTGGTGAAAGTCCTGGAATGGGAGACTCAAAGAGGCATAGTGAGCCCTTTCAGGAGCCTGATGCATGAGACTCAGGCATCAGTAGCACTGTGGAGAACCACACTCATTCAGAGTGGCTTGGTTGCCATCTTTGAGTGGGGCAATGCTGTTTTGAAGCCCTGCTTTAATGTTATGTAAATTTCCTTCACTTTGAAACAATATAACCAACTCCTGGAAACAAATTCTTCTTCACAATCACCTTAATTTACTGCATGGGCAGCTTTTACAACCTTAGAAAAGCTTTGAGCTTTTCCTTGCACTAAAGTGAGGCTAAGTCAGAACCATATACACCTGTTCTGACTGACCTACAAATTTGAGTTAAAGACACAGGAACGATCTCATTCATAACCCAGCAACTGCCTGTATTTCCCAGTCTTCCCGTTTATGCAAAATAAATCCTTTCTGCTGACCATCGGCAAAATGCTTTAGGTAGGTCTGCTGAATGTTTTTATTTTTTAACAGATATGCTAATCTCAGGAATGATGTATTTCGGCTCTAACATCATTAAAATAGTACCCAATTGCCATTCTGCAACTCACTGCTGAGTCAGCACCTCCATTAGAATCTCTGTTTTCTGGGGTTTTCTAATTTAGCCATAAAAATTCACTCAGGGTGGAAACTTGTCACAGGAAATCTTCCTTCTGGAGGGTGTTTCTTCAAACAGAATCTCAAAGTACGTTGTTCAATGTATGTGAACTGTTGTGGAGTTTACCAACATTAAAGCAGAATTCTGAAAAGGGCCTTGGAGGCATTGTAACTTACTTATTACCCAAAAATATAGACACTTCATTTTGGAGTTGTCATCAGGCAAGTTTTGAACAGATCCTTTTCCCCTCCTTGGGTAATTGTCCTGGGTATATTATGTACAATATTTCCAGTTTTTGTAAACTCGACAAATTCTCATTTTTTGCAGAATCTCTTGTTTTTCATTACAGTCTCCTTCCCCTTTTCACCTGCTATAGCTCTTACTCAGCTTTATTTTCACATTCTCATATAGCATGTTCATGCTCTTTGAAACACACTTATATGCCTAGGTATGTGATTTTGCATGTGTGTGTGTAAGAGTTGGATACATGAGGAATACATTTATCTAGTACTTGTGGTCAACTCAGAGTTTTACATGCAGTTACCCACTTGGTGGACTGTTGATGAATCTTCCTCCAGTTCTACTTTTCTAATCCACTCAGAGGATAACTAAATTGACTCCTTTCCCCTACTCTTGCTATACATTCCCAAAAATCCAAACCAAACTCATTGTCATCGAGTCAATTCTGATTCACAGCAACCCCCATTGAGATTCCAAGGTAGTAAATCTTTACAGAAGTAAATTGTTCCATCTTCCTTCCACGAGCGGCTGGTGGGTTTGGAACACCAACTTTCTGTTAGCAGTCAAATGCTTTAGACACTTTGCCACAAGTAAGCTCTTTGTAAAGTCTATGCAGTGTTTGGTTTTAGGAATGTATTTTTTCCTCAAAGCCCCATAAAATATGTTTAGAACCAATTATTTAAATGCTGCTTTGTATATGCCACTACTCTGCAGTTTCTTTTCATATTATGAGTAAACAAAGGTTGACTGTTCATACACATACTCTTTGCATAGTTGCTCATAATCTATAGTGAGAATAAATTTCAAGCAAAGATATAGCTGCTCTAAAGAGAATGTGGAAAAAGATGATAGCCCAGTAGTCTATGCTGTTTCATGCATGAAGAACCATTGACTGACTGTTGGAGTTTTAGAATGTCATCTTCTACCTGATGAATGACTAGCTGTGCAAACACTCCTAATAATGAAAACAATCAGAAAATGAACAGTTGTCTCTATGTTGTACAGAACAGGTAATGGTCCAGCTTCCTATAGTAAAACTGAATATTGGAATAGAGGAGTATTTATTCAACAAATATTATTTAGTGTTTTCTATGTGATAAGCACTGTTCTAGGCTATAGGGAAACCACAGTGAACTAAACAGGCAAGGCTCAGCTTTCCTGTTGTTCCAGGAAAGTAGTTAAGTTTGGTAGGCAAGAAGCTTTATTTTGTTCAGTGCTTATCTGCAGAGTCCCTGGGTTGTGAAAATGTTAAATGTTTGACTACTAGCCAAAAGGTTAGCAGTTCCAACCCACCCAGTGACACCTTGGAAGATAGGCCAGGCAGTCTGCTTCTAAAAGGTCATAGCCTTGAAAACCCTTTGGAGCAGTTCTACTTTGCACACAAGGGGTTGCCTTGAGTGAAAATCAACTTGATGGCAATAGCAGCAATGCATCTCTATCCCCAGTGCCTAATACAGTTCCTGGAACTCACTAAATATTTGGGAATTTGAATTAAAATAGTTATGAGCAAAACAAGTGCTACAAAAGTGGACATGTTTTCATGGTAAGTGTTCAGGGAGGACTAAGGAGGGAGTTAGCCATCTTGTCTGCACAGGTTCGGGAAGAAGTTCGGCCCAACCTTGAACTGCTTGTAGGAGATAGTAAAGTGGAGAGAAGGAAACAGCAATGCCAGGTGAAGGAGGAGAAGTATTTACAAAGCAAGTATGGCAAACCATAGCACATTGTGTACACTGAAATTCAGAGTGGCCAGAGCTCAGAGACTGCGCTGATTGCTTGGAACTTGATTGTGAAGGTCTTACTATCCAGGGGACATCTAAAGATTTATAAGCAGAGCGGGTCTTGAAACCTGCCTGCATTTCAGGATTCCTTCCTTGCTGAGCCACTTTCCCCAAAGTAGCCCTTGGTGGTTTTTTCTTCCATGTAGTACACCCCCTTTACCCCTCACATGTCAGTCAGACAGACTCATCATCTATTTTGAGGATTTTCTGACTGATATCTTACAGTGAGGAGTATTAAGTCCTGTGTCCCCCTTATTTAGACAGTAACTAGCAACTTGCTATCCCTGGGAATGTGAACCACTGGAGCAGCTAAGGGGGTGCACTGCATGGCAGAAGAGAGGCTAGCAGCACATTCGGTAACCTAAAGAACGTTGGCAGAGTCCGACTTTGCACGTTAAAAACGAACCGTGTGCAGTACATGGCAAAGTCTACTGCCACGCTCCTCCCCGTGAAGCACATAATGTACAAACATCCCTCCCAAAAGGATGGGAAGGGAACATTTTTGCACAGAGGTGCCAATTTAATCATCAGAGGAAAGCTCTGAGAATCAAATGGAGAGCACAACTCTCAGGAAGAGGCTGGCCGTTTAATTGCCCATTTGTGAGGCCTGAAATCCCCTTATAGGCTTGTACAAGGGCCAGGGGAAGTACATCCGCCATGGAGCCTTACGCAGAGTGACATGTAATAAATATCTTCTGAATGATAAATAAGATCAAGGATGTAAACTGGCCAGCTCTGGCAGATGCCTTAGCGGTAGGGGTATTCTTAATATCGTTTGCCAAGGCTTTACAGGGTAAAGCGGCTTCCACGAACACCATTTCTTTTTGTCTTTAGCCCTACCCAGCACGACAGGAATTTTCACCATTTTTTCAGAGGTGCCCTAGGGAAGTCAAGTGATCCACCCTAGGTCACATAGCAGTTTAGTGCTGTCTTTGAGGTATGAACTCAGATCTACTGAATTAAAATGTAGAATGTTCACTTTACACCGTGAAAGTGTGATTCTCGTGTAGTAATGCTGTTTCTTAAAATGTATTATTAGATGACTGTTTTAAAAAAATACCTAAGAAGAGTTAAAAATGCAGATGTAGGGAGCTTCATTCAGTCAGCCTCTCTGGAAATAGGGTCTCAGAAATCTGCAGGAGGGAATTCTAACATTCAAAAAGTTGGGAACCTCTAATACTCACTGTAGCACTTTTACAGTGGTCAAAATGTGGGAAGAAACAAAATGTACCTCAGTTGTTGAATGTAGAAACAAATGTGATATACACATACAATGGAATAATACTCAGCCATCAAGAGAAATGCAGTACTATCTCAGGCCTACAACATGGATGGACTTTGAAAACATCATGTTGAGTGAAGTAAGTCAGTAGCAAAAGGACAAATATTAAATGATATCACTTATTTGAAATGAACACATAGATAGAAAAAAAATATTTTTAGTAGTTACCAGAGGTGGGAGGAAAGAAGAAAGGGAAAATTTTTGTTTAGGGGGCACTGAGTTAATGGTGGTGGAAATATTTGGAAAAAGATAGCAAAAAAAAAAAAAAAAAGTTGCACAACTTGAAGAACATAATCAATGTCACAGAATTGCACATATAAAAAGTGTTGATGTTTTGTTGTATATATTTTTACCACAATTGTGGGGGGGAGGAAATTATGAGAACCAACTACTACACTGGCAGGGAACAGCCAGAAATTCAAGCCAGATTCAGAAGGGGCCATGGTACAAAGTTTATCATTGTTGATGTCAAATGGATCTTGGCTAAAAGAGAATGCCAGAAAGGCACCTACATGTGTTGTTTTGACTGTGCAAAGGCATCAGCTGTGTGGATTTTAACAAATTATAGATAACTTGCAAAGAGTGGGAATGCCAGAACACTTAATTGTGCTCATGTGGAACCCATTCACAGACCAAGAAGCAGTCATTCAAGCAGAACAAGGGGCTACTGCATGGTGTAAAATCAGAAAAGATGGGCACCAGGGTTGTATCCTCCCACTGTTCTCACCATACTCAATCAGTGTGCTGAATAAATAACCTGAGAGCCTGGACTCTAGGAAGAAGAACATGGCATCAGGATTAGAGGAAGACTCGTTAACAATCTGCAATATGCAAATGACAAAACCTTGCTTGCTAAAAATTAAGAGGACTTGAAGCACTACCTGATGAAGATCAAAGACTACAGCTTTCCATATGGATTACATGTCAACATAAAGAAAACAAAAATTCTCACAGCTGGACCAATAAGCAACATCATGATAAACAGAGAAAATATTGAAATTCTCAATATATTGAAGTTTTACTTGGATCCACAATCGATGCCTATGGAAGCAGCAGTCAGAAAATCAATGTATTTCATTGGGCTAATCTACCAGCTCTAAAAGCAAGAAGTTTAAAACTATACAACTTTATATTTCTGGAGTCATAACTTAGATGTTGATTGACTAGAAACAATATCTGGGTGATCTCTCTTCCAGTCTGTGAAAGTAACAATTCAGAAGACACTGGCTTTTCTTCAGAAGATCCTGGACACATAACTGAAATCAATAAATTCTGGGATCATTGGTTTAGCAAAAACTTATTCCTGAAGAGTTTTGAAGATATCCTTCCACCTTGAGTTTTCAAATCTCTTTACAAACCCTCAGTTCAGTGGGTCTAAATTTGTGTTTGACCTAAGCGATTCAAATATGCATATTTTCCTTTCTATCTGAAAAGTAACTTATTGAAATGGATAAATAGAAAATTGTTCACTGATTTCTCATTCATAGCCAGCATACCTTTCAGACCAAACTCCAGTTCTGGAAACTGGATGCAATCTTTATCTTGTCTGAATTCACATAGCAAGCAATCTTTCTTTCATCTATGACACATCACTTATCTGTAGTGTTATTGTTATTGCAATGGATTACTTTTCCTCTCTAAATAGATTTGCACTACTTTAAGGGATGAGCATATTTATAGAATTTTATGTTCTGCACCGGGTCTTAAGCAAAATAAATGCTATGCAGGCTCCAAGATGCCCTCAAATGATCCATATCTCCACGTATTTGAGCCTTCTCCACATTGAATCAGGGCTGACTTTGCGTGACCTATATATACAATATGTCAAATGTGATGACGTGTGACTTTCAACACTAGGTTACAAAAGGCACTAGAGCTTCCCTTTTCTCTTAGATCATTCACACTGAAGGAAGCAGCTGTCATGTCTGAGGATACTCAAACAATTCTGTGAGGAGGCCTCAAAACAGGAGAAACTGAGAGCCCTGTGCAGTGACCAGCACCAACCTGCTGACCCTATGAGTGAGTGAGTCTCACTGTGAGTAAGTCTCCTTGGACTGTGAGTTAGTCTCCTTGGACCTGGATACTCTAGGCCCAGTCATCATCTCCCTGCAGCCTGAGAGAACCTAAGCTAGAATTTTCCAGCTAAGCTGCTCAGTCATATGGCCCTGATCATTTATTTAATAGACCAGAAATTATGGTTAATAAATGTTCATTGTTGCTGTAAGCCAATAAGTTTGAGAGGCAATTGGTTACTTAGCATCACATAGCAGAAATAGGCAAGAGTTTGAAAAATGAAATGTTCAAATTATTTGATGAGTGTCAGATCCCTTGATGGGCATGAGCTTGTTTGTCACTCTGCTGGACATACATGAAGATTTTTAAGAAAAGTTATTTTTTTAACTTGGTTTTAGAAGAATAGATTATGGTGATAAGGAAGAGAAAGGCAACTTAAATTTGTGACAAATACACAAAAGATTGAGGTTTGGCTACTTCCAAGAATGGTCAGCAGCTTTGGTGTTCTGGAAATGGCAAGGTATGTTAGTTACAGAAAGGTACACTTAAAAATTAAGAAAACCATTTTGAGCAGCATTTCCAGAATGCAGGAATAAAGTCCCCCAAAAATCTCCTCCATAAAAGCAATGTCAGAGTGATACACCGTGAGAAAGACTTAAAGGACCGTTAATGACTTTGAAGATGGAGTTAGACTATGAACTAAGGGATGTGGGAAGCCTCTGGAAGTTGGAGAGGTCTATTAAGCAAAATGGGCAAAGGATTTGAATAGGCAGTTCTCCAGAGAAGATACGCAAACGACCAATATACACGTGAAGACATGCAGAACATCATTAGGAAAGTCCAAATCAAAACAATCAGATACTAGTACCTAAGACATTTGACTAATAACCAGAAGGCTGGTGGTTCAAACCCACCAGCCACTTCTCAGAAGGAAGATTGGGCAATCTACTTCCGTAGAAATACTGCTTCAGAAACCCAAGGAGGGGTTGCTATAAGTCTAATCGACTTGAAGAAAGTGAGTTTGTTTATTTGTTTGTTTTTTATAAAGATAACTTATCAAAAAAAAAAAAAAAAAAAAGGCAATAATATTGAAAACAAAAAAGGTATTCAATTTATGTTGGAACCAATGTATGGTGGATTTGTCAGATTGGAGCCCCGTCAATTAGTTGTATATGAAATGTTCATCATAGGCAAATTCATAGAGATAGAAAGTAGTTCAGTGGTTGCCAGTGGGTGGGAAAAGGGAGGAATAATGAGTGACTGCTATGTGAATGGACCAGGGTAGATAAAGGCATGTGAGGGCCCTAAATGCCAATAATCTGTGTTGCCTCCTTCTCTGCTTCCTTCCACTCTTGAATGAGATATGTGAGTTTTACATCTATATCTATATATCTATATCTATACACACACACACACACATATATATATATATATATATATATATACACACACACAAGTACATATGTGTGTATGTCTTTGCTACCCATGTTGTAACTTCTTTATAAATGTGATTATAATGTTAGTGATTGAGGGCAAAAATGTCATATACTATTTTAGTGGAATGAAATAAACTGGCTTACAAATTTTTTAGTGAGGTAAGGTACTAAGATTTTTACTGTATACCACATTTTATACAAAAAGAATATTTCACATATTTTATAACAATGAAAATGAATCAGTGAACTTAGTCATTTCAACAATCAATGTAAAATTCTGTTGATCTCCCACAATAAAAAATTGACTTTTCACCAATTTTGCTTTAAATGACTAATGCTTCAGCTTTGATGCTTGTTTTATTATAAATGCTATAATCATAAAGGAACAAATGAAAAGATGTCATAGAAGAAAACGTAAAAATCAGAAAACAAACATAAAAAAATTAACTGTATTTTATCTTTAGATCAGTCTTTCATCTCTTGTGTTTATATCATGGCAAAAAGTATTGCTTGCCCTTCTGGCTGGCAATGTTAGATCAACAGACGTGGATGTACAAGACAGGTCTCTGTCAATGAATCAATTCATGTAATCTATTAATATTATCTGCCCTTGCCCAGTAACCCATCATGTTGGATCTCGTTTCATATTGGGTGAATGTAGCAAGAATTAGACTCAATAGCCCACTTTCACTTCTTATTTATTACAAGGAATTAGTACACTCCAAAGAGACCCACTGGGATAAGGAGTTTCAATTACATGGGAAGGGATGTGGGAGACAGATGTCAACAAAGATATTGAAGTGGTGGGGGCCTCATAGCTTAAACAACCTTGAATGTGGGCATCCTTGTGACATGACGTGAACTTTTTTTCCAGCCAGCACATTGACATGCACCGGAGCTGGTATTAGTTTCATTTAGTGCCTTGATAGTCCCTTTCCACTGTCACGCTTGCTTTTCCTTGTGCCATCTGCTTAGCATCTATAGGTCTTTCCTTTGGACAACTGGAACCTGTTATGTTGATGCACTAAGCACACACTTACCTTGCTTACTGGGTAATCTGTTCCTGCTAATGGGTATGGCATTTATTTCTGGGACAATGAAATGTTCTAAAACTACATAGTGGCTATAGTTGCACAGTGCTCTCAATGTAGTCAGCACTCCGTAACCTGGGGTTTTGCCTGCAAGGATTCCACCAATTGTGGGTTGAAAATACTTGAGAAAAATGGTTCCTAAAAAATAATTAAGGGGTCAAACAATCCTTCAAGGCTAAGAGGGAGTATAAAGTGCTATTTACATAGAATTTACATTGTAGTAGGTATTATAATCATCTATAGATGATTTAAAGTATATGAGAGTATATGCATATGTTTATGCAGATATTATGCCATTTAATATAGGGCTTGAACATCCATGGGTTTTGGTATTGGTGGGAGGGGAGGCGGTGTCCTGGAACCAATTCCTGTGGATACTGAGGGATGACTGTATTTGTTTTTTTGTTGTTGTTGTTTGTTTTTGCTTTTTCCCCTTTTTTGTGAAGTGAAATAAGTAGTTATTTCACAAGGTTGACTTGAAAATGATGTGGGGTAAGGTATGTGAAAACACTTCATAACCAGTGAAACCCCCTTACCCCACTGCCATCAAGTCGTTTCCAACTCATAATGACTTGGTAGAACAGAGTAGAATTTCCCTATAGGTTTTCCAAGGTAATGTAGTGCCTAAGGCACTTGACTGCTAATCTGGTGGTTCAAACCCACCAGCCACTCCTCGGAAGGAAGGTTGGTCAATCTACTTCTTTAGTGATAACACCTTGGAAACCCAAGAAGGGGTCACTATGAGTCGGGTCCAACTCTATGGCACATAACAACAACAGTCTTTACAGAAGCAGACTGCCTCATCTTTCTCAGGCAGAGCAGCTGGTGAGTTTGAGCTGCTGACCTTTTGATTAGCAGCCTAATGCTTTAACAGCAGTGTCACCAGAGCTCTGTAACTAGTCAGCCAGTGGTTCCTGAACTTTCTCGTGAATCAGCATCCCCTGGGAGGGCTGTTAACACAGCTTGTTGGGTCCCACCCCAGAGTCTCTGAGTCAGTGGATTTAGGGTGGAATTTGTAATTCCAGCAACTCCTTAGGTGATACTTGTGCTGAAGCTGCTAGTCTGGGCACTGCAGTTGGAGAACTGCTGTTGTAATTGTTGGTGTCTTAGACCTACTACCACTACTACCAGTTGCCATCGAATTGACTCCATCTTACAGAAGCTCTGACTCATGGTGACCCCCTATGTGTCAGAGGAGAACCATGCTCCATAGGGTTTTCCTTGTCTTTCATTTTTATGTTTATATAAATGAGGTCATATGATATTTGCCCTTTTGTGATTGACTTTTTTCACTTAGCATAATGTCTTCATGCTCCATCCATGTTGTAGTATGTATCAAGACTTCATTTCTCTTACTGGCTGAGTAGTATTCCGTTGTATGTGTGTACCACATTTTGTTTATTCATTCATCCATTGATGAGCATTTAGTTTGTTTCCACCTTTTGGCTATTGTGAGTAGTGCTGCAATGAACATTGGTGCACACATGTCTGTTTTCATTGCTACTTTCAAGTCCTTTAGGTATATTCCTGGCAGTGGAATTTCTGGGTTGGTGTGGTAGTTGTAGTTTTAGTTATTTGAGGAAATGCCACACAGTTTGCACAATGACTATACATTTTGCATTCCCACCAACAATGGACAAGTGTTCCAATTTCACCATATCCTTGCCAACATTTGTTATAGACTCTTAGCCATTCTAGTGGGAGTGAAAGTGTGTCTCATTGTAATTTTGATTTGCATCTTTCTGATGGCTAATGACATCAAACATCTTTTCATGTGTTTAATAACCATTTGACTGTCCTCTTTGATGAAATTTCTATTTCAGTAAAGGGGCAATTTTTGGTATTTGAATTACATGTCAAATTTGAATTATATGTCAATAAAGCTGTCAACAAAGCAGAAAGAAATATTTTTCAAATTAAGTGATATAGCCTTAAAAAAATAATAAACTATCGTTAAAGTGTGGCCAGGGTGAGACACAGCAACAATAAACAGTCTTCTGAAATGGGGAACCAGAAAAAAGCTAGGAAACCATTGCCCTGGTGTTTACATTGAGAAAAATGTTTTACTTAAAAATCTCACTGTTGTCATTGTGTGCTGTCGAGTCTCACTAGTGGTATCTAATTAGCCTATCAGTTGGGGAACACAGTATCATAGTAGAGCACTGCTGTGAGTCAAGAATAAAGCAAACATGGCTAGAATTCTGTGTCAAGCTCTGGCAGCAAGTGTACGTGTGCCGTTTGAAAAATCATTTCATAGTTATGGAGTAAAATATGAAGGTTGACCTGAACCAATGGTGAAAATCTGCTTCAGGTTATCATCTGCAGGGGTTGTAGGATATGGAAGCAGAAGGGCCCCAGGCACAGAAAATCTGATTTTTCTCTGTATTACATTGAGAACAACATTCTGCTTAGCTAAAAACAAAGTTTTAACTCCCTGGCTTTGATTTCTAAGTGTGTTTCAGATGTATCACACTCAAGTCTCTACATAACGTGTTACCATCAAGTTGATTGTAACTCATGGTGACCCTATGTGTGTCAGAGTAGAGCTTTCATCTATAGGGTTTTCAGTGGCTGTAATCCTGAAGAAGTAGACTGCTAGGCCTGTCTTCCACAGTGCCACTGGGTAGATTTGAATCTGAAACCTTTCAGATGCCAGCTGAGCACAGACCATTTTTGTTACCCAGGGACATAAAATCTGTACGTAAAAAATTTCTTTGTACTCCAGTCATCTTATGCCTTTAAATATTTTCTTGGAAACCCCTGTGTTCTCCCATTCCCAACAATAATTATATTGTCTAAGCAAGACAATATGTAAATGATCTGAATTACAACAAATGTTAACTGGATAGAATTCCAATTAGTGTACATGTTGCTGTATCCCTAACATTTCATTTTATTTGTTGTCAATGTTGTAAATCATGTAAGTCATTCAAAAGCTATTTTGCAAATACTTTGAATGACAGTAACTTTTTCTCATCCAGAAATATGTGTTTTCTGACAAGTTGGAGATGTATTTCATCCAATAAAAATGATTAAAATGTGTATTCATTCCTATGGGGTGCTTAAGTGACCTCTTTATGTTTCCATGGTGATTGTTTATTTCAATCTCTCAGTATAATAGAATGAAAGTATGTACCTTGAGCAAATCTATCAAGATTAATAACAGTGCTCTACCTTTTATTTATTTAAGTGTAGAAATTGGAATCTGTAGTTAGAGAATGTGGTCTAATTTCTCTTACGTGATGCTTTTGCATACTGAGCTGAGAAACCATAGCTCTTGAGTAAATGCCCATTTTTCCTTAAGAAATCCCTTATTCTTTTTTTGAAAATAAGAAATGAACTATTACAAAAAAAGTGTAGTTAGTTATTTTACATCATCTAAAAAAGGTCTGTATATTTATGGAAAGAATATGTTCGTAAAGACCTCAAATAACTAAGAAACTTGCAGTATTCAAGACACATTTTTTTATAAGTACATTTATTTTATACATAACATTTAAAGAATGAGGAAAGTAAATCTAGAAGTGTTTGATTTAATGCTGCTTTTTGTTTTTTTGGTATTAACTGACTTTTTTTCAGGATCCTTCTCCTCAGTTAGTAGTGCATTGGGTCATACTGATTATTTGGTTTTCCTGATGTTTTAGACCTGCTCCTTTAATTTCCAAAGTCATTGATTTTAAGATGCTTTTTGCTTGCTTGCTTATTTTTGTCAACAGCACTACAACCATCAAAAGAGTGTTTAAAAACAAAGTTAGAGGAGATTTAATTTTTAAAATGTAATTTTTTCTGGGTGTGACTGTCATCCAAAATATTTGAAAAGTGGTTTCTGAATGTTATAAAAACAGTATAGTGATCACCAAAATGACTTGCAGAAGAAATTCCATTCAAAGTGAACAGTGGAGACCAGCAGCTTTTGAAAAATGCACAGTACAGGGCCCACTCCAGCCCTCCACAGTGAAAATCAGCGTTTTAACAGGAGCGTGATTTATAAACACTTTACGTTTTGAGAAGCGTTGGTTTGCATGGAACTGAAAAATTGTGGCTCATATGGTGGTTTTAAATTCAAATTCTTGCTGCCCGTGGCAAGAGAGTAAATAACGCACACACAAATGCAGTTTACAGATCATTTGGTCCCCCTTTCAACTCTTGACAAATTTTTTAAGTTGGAGGAGTTACATTATTTCAAATGCTAACTATAATAGGAAGTTTATTACTATTTTGATATCATGCTCATTAAAATTGACATAATTTGCACTTGCATTAAAAGCTACACACACACACATACACACATTCACCAATATCCCATTCCAAAAATATACCACTAAACCCTGACCAATGTGTTTGTACATTCAAACAATGTTCCTTCTGGGACACCCAGGCCACATAAAATAGCAAAGAGTTCATTAGAACAGTGTCACAAGCATAGCTATAATTAAGGCTGCATCAGCAATTTTGGGGTTTATAACTCTGCTGTAAAGTTGTACTCTGGGGTGAAACTCAGCACAAAAGCTCAACCTGGGAGTAGATCTGGGAGGAGTGTGGGGGAAAATTGATTTGGTTGTTTATGATTGTCTAGACTGCTCATCTCATTCTTGGTGGCATTTGAATTCAGATGTTTTATGGACTGGTGATCATCAAGAACTGGTATTTTCACTGATGTCTTCATATACTTTACTCAAACTGTAAACATTACAGTAACTCAGATAGTTCCTTCTTTATAGTATATGAGAGGGGACAGATAAGCTTAGGAATGCAATTAAAAGGGAAAGGGAGTAATTCCAATTAGGCAGAAATGATAACATATTTCATTGAAGTAGGATGTGGTGAATTCCTTAGTTGCCTGTGTATTTCTGCCAACTAGACACTGAGGAACATGCCTGTGAATTGCTCTGGGATATTAAACTGGAAAATCAACATTAATGCTTAAAAAAGTTTAAATCCAACTCCTTTAGAACACTGCTATGCACATTTGACTTCCTTTAGTTGGGGCTGCAGAGCAAATGGCTAAAAGGAAAACCTCTTTAACTAAAGAAACCCTGGGGTTCTGTACTGTTTCAGCTCCTTTACTCTCAATTTTCTCTTTTGAAGAAAGAAACCTGCCATCCTGAGACTTGTAGCTGTAGTAATCAAGAATATAATGGAAGGGAACTCCTATTATAATCAATTTGTGATTAGATACATTGTCATCTTGGGCACAAATCTGAATGTGGTTTTAGGCAGTATCTAAAATGTAGGTCCCCATCTAAATAATTAGAAAATCCTTATTTGCAACAAGAGATTTAGTATCAGTGATGTGTGTAACAGTTAAAAGCTGGAATTCTTGAGTAAGACAAGACTTGATTCAATTACTATTCCCACTTCTTTACTACCTGTCTGGACCTTGGGCAAATGACTTAACACCTTTGAGCTTCAGTTTCTCTTCATATAATATGGTGGTGACCATAGTACCTATATCAGGAGATTTTTACAGAATTTAAAAAGATAACTTCTACAAAGCACAGTGTCTGGTACATGATAGTTATTGTTGTGTTATGTTGCTCAGTATGCTAACCAGAAGGGCTTTTCAGTGTCTCATTTATACATTCATTCAGACAACACACATGCATTGGTTGCTTCCTCTGTGCCAGTTACCCTGCTTAGATGATGGGTGCAATGGTAAACAAGGTAGGCATAATCGCTTTCTCACTTAGCTAACATTCTCGTGGAAGGAGTAGACAAATAAGTCCTCCGACAAATAATACAGTCATGAATGATAAGACATGTTAGGAAGGGAAATGAACAAGGAGGTGAGGTAGAAATTAATAAAGGGGAGAGATGCCTGAGGATTACTTCAAAGATTATTTCAAAGAGAGTGTTCAAGGATAGCTTCTAGGAGGAGGTATCTATAAAGTTGTTACCTAAGGAACAAGCAGTGGCTGCAAGACAAAGTTAGGGAAAAGCATTCCAGGCAAAAAGATCAGCAGATGCAAGTGCCCTGAGGTAGAAAGTCATTAGTAGGCATGAGACCAGTTGGCTGTAATCTAGAGAAGGTAAAGTGGAATAATGAGATTAGCGTGGGGAGATGGATAAGGTGCAACGTGGCATAGGTTTGTTACTCATGTAAGGACTTTAGATCCAATTTAGAGTATAGCAAGAAGCCCAAGAACAGATGACATGATGAGATTTATAGTGTAAGGATGTGCCTCAACCTACTCTGTGGACAGTGGATTAAAGAGGGTAAATGGCATCTCCCTGAGCTTCCCTACATGAGAGGACAAAGCCCCAAATTTCCATGCTTGGGGTGTTTTGTAGCCAATGCATTCTGCCAGTCAACTCTGAGGTGTTAAGTATTTGTTTTCATTAGCAGCATACAGGGGCAGTTCGTCGAGGGGAGGGGGAAGGGCGCTGATCAGAAGGCACTTATTTGATCAGTAAGTGTAGCTTCTTATAGCTCAGCCACTCAAGATTGCACTTACTGATGTTTGAAACTCATCTCATCATTCATAATTTAATTAAATCATAGCTTACTTATTTCCAGGAAAACTGCATTTTGTAACTCCCCACCTTCCCTACACAAACACACCACTATTTTTTATTTAAAAAAATGAAAATTCAAGGTCTGGTACCAGATTGGCATATTTCTCTGATTTTCTTCTAAGTAGAAAATATTTTTAGTCCTGTTACAACATGGTATTACTAACTGAACTTCGGAGCTTAATTTGGAGTGCCTGAATATCTCAGAGGGAAGCTAGAAATCTCATTAGGATTTTCCAGTCTGTACCATGTTGTTCTTATTTATTTCTTTCCTCTTTTCACTCAGTTCAATTTGACCTACATTTTTAGAGAAACTAAACTGTAAAAATTGAACTGAGGGTGTTCTTTTTGTGCTCTCTGTGTGAATTATTATCTGCTAAATTATTAAATAATAATGTAATAACAAGCACTTATCCAGTACTTTTATTCAAGGACTTTTTATTGCAACTTGCCCCTGGAGAACACTGAAAATATTTTCCTTGTAAAGTTTCCAAAGAAACATCAGCCAATCTGCCTCTTCTTGATGGACTCTTACAATGCCAGGGTTTTTCACTTATTAGTTATTAAATAAGTGGGTTGACTGATATTCATAAGTAGAAAATAGCTTCTCTTGGATTGGGTTTGAAGTCATATAAGACAACTTTACTTGAATATTTACCCTTTAAATTTGGGAGGACAATCTTCCTGTCTGTCTCGGATTGACTTGACATAGTTGATACATTTGTGTGTTTGTGTGAATGCAAATAAATCATTAATCATGGTTAAATACTATAAGCAAGTCAACCAGTGTCCACCAAATTTTTACACTTGTATACAATTTGCTCCTGCCTGTAACTGAGGGTATGTATAATAGTTTAATTTTAACTGTCAGATTTGTGTCAAGCTGGGCAGATTACAAACTGAAATGGCAGAGAAACTGGTATAACTTGCAGCAAACAGGAGATAAAGGATACTGAACCAGGACAGAGGCAGGCTTGTAGGCAGGTTTTATTTAGCTAGCTCATATTGTCCCAACATTTTAATTTAGATGACTTAACACGAAAATTGGGATTGTCAGTTTATCTTGAAAAATCAGTAGGTTGGCAATATTAAGCCTTCATTCCTGCATGGGAAAAATAAGCAGGAGCCAAGTTGTGGCTACCCCATCTAGAGGAGACTCATGTCCTCTAGTTTGCCATAGTCCCTGCCACTACTTATTTTCATTAGCCTCTGACATGCTTCAGCCATTTTCATTACTTGCCTGGTCCCTGCAGTCTTTTTGGTAGACTAGCATGACCCTCAGTGCATCCTACCTTCTGGTTTTCATGTCTCTGTGTAATTCTCTCTCCTTGTGTATGTGCTGGGCCACCTTTCTTCTTAAAAAAGTAAAATGCCCTAAAAGTAATGAAATGTTATTTTGGAGTTAGGGTATAAAAAACTGTAATTCCCATATCACTAGCATTCTCTGTCTTGGCTTCTCAGCTTGGAAGCTGCTGTATTGGTCAGAAACACAAGATAAGGAATTGTGGGCAGCCACTGACTAACAGCTAGCGAGAACCTGAGGCTTTCGGTCCAACAACCTGCAAGGAACTGAATCTTGCCAACAACAGCCATAAAAGTGAGTGTGGAAGCACATCTTCCCCTAGTTGAGTTCTGAGATGAGACTGTAACCCTGGGTGATACCTTGATTGCAGCCTTGTGAGAGACCCTGAAGCAGAGGACCAAGCTTGGCCACCCCCAGATTCCGGACCCACAGACACTGTGTGTGGTTTTAAGTTGCTAAATTTTAAAGTAATTTGTTATGCAAACAAACAAACCTCACATTCAAACCCACACCTATTGCCATCGAGTCATTTCCAACTAATGACAATCCCATATGTCACAGAGTAGAACTGACCTATGAAGGATTTTATTGTCTGTAATCTTTACAGAAGTAGACCTCCAGGCCTTTTTTCTACAGCACCATTGGGTGGGTTCAAACCACCAACCGTTAGGTTACTGTTGTTGTTAGGTGTCATTGAATCATCTCCGCCTGATAGCAACCCCGTATATAGCAGAATGAAACACTGCCTGGTCCAATGCCAGCTCCATGATTCCTGCTATACTTGAGCCCATCATTGTAGCCACTGTGTCAATCCATCTTGGTGAGGGCCTTCCTCTCTTTCGTCGACCCTCCACATTACCAAGCATGATATCCTTCTCCAGGGAATGGTCCCTTATTACAACATGACCAGAGTAGGTGAGACGAAGTCTGGCCATTCTTGTTTACAAGGAGCATTCTGGCTATACTTCTTCCAGGACAGATTTGTTAGGTCTTTTAGCAGTCCATGCTACTTTCAGCATTCTTGGCCAACACCACAACTTAAAAGCATTGACTCTTTTTTGGTCTTCCTTGTTCATTGCCCAGCTCTCATATGCATATGAGGCACTTGAAGATACCATGGCTTGTGTCAGGCCTACTTTAGTCCTCAAGGAGACATCTTTGCTTGTCAGCACTTAAAGAGGTCTTTTGCCACCGATTTGCTCAATGCAGTACGCCCTCTGATGTCTTGACTGCTACTTCCATTGGTGTTGATTGTAGAACCAAGTAATATGAAGTCTAACAACACCAGTCTTTTCTCCAATTATTGTGTTGCTGTTTATTGGACCAGTGGTGATGATTTTTGTTTTATGTTGAGATCCAGGTTAATAGTTGAGCACAAACTGTACCACTCAGAGACCTATTTGTTATTCAGTAATAGATAAATAATATACAGAAAAACCTGCAAGAGCTAGAACCTGTGTAAGGCAGAAACCTGTCAGAGATAGAAAATACAAATATTTTCCTCTGAAACGAGCAATAGAAAAGTGGTAAACTTGTCAAAGGTGGAAAACTTGTAAGATCCAGAAAATCAAGGCAGTCCTGTTGAGTTTCATTTCTCATGGGTTTCACTGTACATTACTCTAGAGAAAGATGATGTATTGATTAGAATATGCACAAAACATTCTTGTGATTAGATAATCAAGACAGCATACTTTGTATTCACATGGCTATAGTGCTAAAGTGATGGCTTATGTTGTATATACTCAGCACCTACATCAGTGAAATGAATAAAAGGTGACCAATGATGTGTTAAGGATCTGTGGTGACACAATGGTTAAACACTTGGCTGTTAACCAAAAGGTTGGTGGTTCAAGCTCACTCAGCCACTTCATGAGAGAAAGACCTGATGATCTCCTACCTAATGACATCTAACAACTACAACAACAATGATGATGATGTGCAGCTGTTGTGAGAGGTTGTTTTACAGAAATGCTGCTTATATGGGAATTACTACTTTTTTAGTAATGTTTGAGGTTTTTTTTTGTTTGCTTGTTTGTTTGTTTAAAGTCCCTTCAGGTTTGCGTCTTTGTAAATATTCTAGTTAACAAAAGTATGCTATATAAAACAATTGTGAACTATTGAGCAAGAGAATTTCCAGAATGCCAGACTCTTAAAGGAGAGTACTGGGGAGGATGGAGACATCGAGGACGGGTCTCCCCTCAGGAAGCATCAGTAGGAGAAGAGTGGAGGTAGAGACTCCTTCTTCTGTAAAAACAAAGAGAAATCTATGGATGAAGCAAAACAGGCTAACACAGGGCTTTCAAAGATTTGGATGTGACTCTATTGATATGCTGTCTAACCTTTAGTGAATTACTCAGTATCACTTTCTTAGCTGGAAAATACTGTACTATACATTTGTTCATTCATCAAGCTTTGTAAAACTAACCATATCGTACCAATTATTGTGCTTGGTGAGGAGATACAGATAAGGTATAGAGCACTATGCATGGTGTCCTTAGCTTCTTAGGTTGTGATATTTAAGTTTTAAATGCTATATATATTAGACTGTCTTAGTTATCTAATGCTGCTATAACAGAAATATCACAAGTGAGTGGCTTTAACAAACGGAAATTTATTTTCTCACTATGCAGGAGGCTGAAAGTCTGAACTCAGGGTGCCTACTCTAGAGGAAAGTTCTCTCTCTCTCTCTCTCTGTCTGCTCTGAGAAAAGGCTCTTTCTTGTCTCTTTTCAACTTTTATTCCTTGAATCCTTGGCGATCTTCGTGTGGCATGGCATCTATCTTCCTCCATCTCTGCTTGGTTCTCTGTGCCTAATCTGCTCTTCCTGTATTTCAGAGATGATTGACTTAAAACACACCCTACACTGATGTGGTCTATTAAGATAACAAAGAAACCCTTTCCAAAATGCAATTATAACCACAGATAGAGGGGTTAGGATTTATAACTTGTTTTTTAGGGGGATGTAATTAAATTCATAACACATAACAAAAAAAGGCAAAACGAAAACAAAAAATGCATTGACATTGAGTCAATTATGACTCATGGCAGTCCCTTGTGTTGGAGTAAAATTGGTCCATAAAGTTTTATTGGCTGTAATCTTCACAAGCAGATTGTACAGACACTGGGTGGCTTTGAACCACCAACGTTTAGTTGAGCACAAACCATTTGTGCCATCTAGGGGCCTGCACATATAATACAGTAGTATTTTATTCAAAACTAGTTTGACAGGTTAACATACTTAAATAAGAGAAATGGGAAATAGGAATTATTAGTGTCAAATTCTGGCTTCAATGCATACTTTTGTTACAACTTAATGTCTCAATATCTTGAATTTTTCAGATTAACTTGAATACTGTCCAGCATACCTTTAAAGTACTTGATGTTATTCATGTACACATATTTTAAATGAAAGCTTTAATATTATGATAGGTAGCTCCCACACCATTTATTTCTATAAACTGTGCATTCTTGTAAATTTATTGGAAAATATATTATTGCTCTATGAGGAGAGCACTGGTGGTGTATGCCTAAGACATTTGACTGCTAACCAGAAGGATGGCAGTTCATATTATTGCTTTATATACTGTACAGATTCATTAGTAATTTTGGCCTTGTTTGTTTCTTGTTTAGTAATAATATCATGTTTTATGGATGTTGTTTAAATTTTGTGCATATGGAAGTGATAAATATGGGTTGTAGTTAATTGAAAATAAAAAGAAATATAATTTGTGTCTAGGTTTAAGAGGTTCGTAGGTAAAATATTGCATCAGATGATCATCAAAATCATATTTTTCTACTATCAGTTGGTTCAGCCTCATTAACACATCATAAAACCTTTACAATGTTCAACATATTAGACCTGAAGCATGTGCATGTGCACGTGTGTGTGTCTCTACCATCACCTGTCCTATTGCTTCAGGTGAAATAGTGGTTTAGGAGGATTTGATGCTTTACAATAATTCCATTGACTCTCTTGCCCAAGTTCACCTTTTAAAGTTTTCCCAGGACCATTCATTTTCCATCCAGTATGTGAAGTAGATCAAAGGTTAATGATTCTTAATTGGACTTTATTAAGTGATAATATAAGATCTGGAGCTCTTTGTTATGCCCCAGGATTGGACAGCAGTGTTATAACACTGGGCAATAATGAACTCAATGGCATGCATTATCACATGTTGGAATACTTCAGCAACTTATTATTATATGTTAGATGTATTGTTTCTAGTGAGGTATAAAGTGAGGTGCATATTAACAGCTTGCTCAAATTTCCATTTTGAGAATTTACTGTATTTTTGATATAATGAAGACTTATTGAATGAAACTGTTATGATTTGGAGGACTCTATAGGATCCTATTTATCCCTTATTATTTATTAGTAGCCCTCAACCACCAGAGATAAGGTCATTTGATCATTCTACAGCTTGTGCAATCCACTTGAAGCATAATTTTTTGGTCATGCATCACTTTTGAATTTAGGGGCCTTCTATTTTTTCATTTCCTGTGTAGTGATTTCTAACCTGGTTTGGTAATACAAGGGATTAAGATAGCATATTTGCTGCTAAGCACATTTCTATTTAGATTGGAGTCAGTTCTGTAATTCTCATTTTGTTCTGAGAATGGGAATCCATGCATACAAAACTATAGTTAACATGTCAGGGAAAATGAATGCTCAAATGTGTAGTATAAAGCCATGTGCTTCAGAGATAACCACAATGAGGGATAATGAGCTAAACTTGGTCTTGTGTAATAGAAAGCAAATATACTCAAAAAGATATTACCTTTCATCACAATTTAATGTAATTGCTCCTAATCTATAACCCTGAACAATAAACTCAAATATCTTATCCAAACACTAACAGTAAGCTGCTTTCCCCTAGGATGTCAATATGATATTTTACATTCCTATGTCTCAGGTCTCAGAGAAATGGACAGCAAAAAAAAAAAAATGCCTATATGTTATGTTCTTCCTAAACTTTCACTGAATTTCTGTGAATAACAATCAAATGACTGGGTTGACACTTAAAATTATAATAACTCAGATGATTGACAGAGGAAAGATCCGATGATGAAATAGATCACCTCCACAAGTTACATGACAGCAAATGTCATATCATCCTAAATCCTACACAAAAGCAAATATCAGGTTTGATGGGCTGGAGGGTTAGAAAATTGTTAGAGGCTGTATTTTGGAAACTCTATGGCTAGAAGACATACCAACATATTTTTCACATTTGATATGCTATGTTTGTGTGTATGTGTGTGTGTGTGTGTAAGGGAATCAGAATGAAAGTTGATTTTATCCGTTGTAAGGATACAAAATTATTTTTCTTTTTCCTCAAGAAAATAATCCAAATTACTACATATATATGTATTTGCATGTCTTTTCTTCTGTAACTGAGACAGACTTATTGATTAACTCCAATATAACTGGTAACATGAAGCTCTCATTTGGTAACAAAGCAGGTATTCGATAAATATTAGTTTTGAGTAAATGAGCAAAGATTGACGATTAACTCGTGTGCAATTGTTCTAGAAAAGAAAGATAGCAGTCCTGTAGCATGTTGACTGTTGTACATATACCAGTACCGGTTGCCATCGAATCAATTCCAACACAATCCCATGTGTGTCAGAATAGAACTGTACTCCACAGGGCTTTCAATGGATAGTTTTTCAGAAGTAGATCATCAGGCCTTTCTTCTGAGGAGCCTCTGAGTGGACTCAAACCTCCACCCTTTCAGTTAGCAATGAAGAAATTTAACTATTTCTGTCACCCAGGGGGAGCTCTGGTAGCGTAGTGCCTAAGGCACTTGACTGCTAACCAGAAGGCTGGCAGTTCAAACCCACCAGCCACTCCTCGGAAGGAAGATGGAGCAATCTACTTCCGTAGTGCTACTGCCTCAGAAACCCAAGAATGAGTTACCATGAGTCAGATCTGACTCAATGGCACATAACAACAACAACACAACACCACCCAGGCACTCTTGTTTATGTATAAAACCAAACCCACTGCTATCAAGTAGATTACAACTCATAGCAACCCCCATAGGTTTCCCAAGTCTGTAAATTTTTATGGAAGTAGATTGTCTCATCTTCCTCCCATGGAACAGCTATTAGGTTTGAACCACCAACCTTCTGCTTAATAGTCAAATGCCTTAGGCACTGTACCACCAGAGCTCCTTTCTCAAGTGCTTAGGTCTGGGAAAGTATAGGCTATACAAATGCCTGAGGAAATCATTCGGCATCCTTAACTGGGAAAACAGTTGGTATGCATTCTACTTCCCATCTGAAATGCTGCTTTCTCCCCAACCATATAATTCAAATCAATAAATATTTAACCCTGCCCTGTGATAGGGGCTCTGCTCAGACAGTTGTCTCATGAATCCTTTTCTCATAAAGCTCCAAGGCTGACAGGGAAGACAGATGTCTGAACAAGCACCCAAAGTGGAGGTGTATCACTAGAGAAACTATCCATTGTGGGGGACAACAAGTAAGGTGGCTAGGAAGAAGTCAAGTTCGAAGGGACCCATGAAGGGTAAATACAGGAAACCAAGAGAAGGACAGGAGGGAAACAGAGAAGGGAATTTCAGATGGAGAAAATGGCCTTTGTAGAGACAGAGTCAATGAAGGACAGATTTAAAAAGAAAGACTTCATGCCTTGAGAAAAGGATAAGGGTCATGAAAGGGTCCAAGAGGCTGAAAGCGAGGATATTAAAAACCTGTCTATGTTGTATGCATAGGAGCTCTGGTGGCATAGTGCCTAAGGCACTTGACTGCTAACCAGACTGGCAGTTCAAATCCACCAGCCACTCCTCAGAAGGAAGATAGAGCAATCTACTTCCGTAGTGATACTGCCTCGGAAACCCAAGGAGGGGTCGCTATGAGTCAGGTCCAACTCGACGGCACATAACAACAACAACAACAGTGTTGTATGCATAGACTTCCTATTTCTCAAAGTGTGGCCATGATACTTGTTAGAAATGTTTATACCTGAATCCATCCAATCCAGTTACCAATTCCAGTCTCTGATATTTTCATGGTTTTGTGCCCCGCTCCCCCTAGTATCACTTAGGAGCTCTGGTAGCATAGTGCCTAAAGCATATGACTGCTAACCAGAAGGCTGGTGGTTCAAACCCACCAGCCATTCCTCGGAAGGAAGGTTGGGCAATCTACTTCCAAAAAGACACCACCTCAGAAACCCAAGGAGGGGTCACCGAGTGGAGTCTGACTCCACAGCACGTAACAGCAACAACAACAACGAGTATCATTTATATTGTTATTTCCCTAATATGATACCTTAATCTATTCCATATTCTTAAATGAATTTATTTCAAAAGAAATCTTCCACACAACCCAAAATGCACAAACAGCAGAAGATAAACTAGATGAATGGGACCTTCTAAAAATTAAATTTTTATGTGCTTCCAATCTTTCTCCAAAAGATTTGGGAAAAAAATATTTGGCAGTGACATATCTGACAGGGGACTTATCTCTAGAGTTTATAGAAAACTCCAACACTTCAACAACAATAAGACAAATATTCCAATTAAAAAATGGCCAGAAGACATGAATAGACAGTCCATGAAAGAGGATATTCAGGTGGCCAACAAACACATGAAAAAATGGTCATGATCAACAGTCATTCAAACCAAAATCTAAACTCACTGCTGTCTAGTCGAATCCAATTCATAGCCACCCCTCCTTGGATTTCTGAGGCAGTGATGTAGTGCCTAGGGCATTTGACTGCTAACCAGAAGGCTGCCAGTTCAAACCTACCAGCTACTCCTCAGAAGGAAGGTTGGGCAATCTACTTCTATAGTGATACCACTTCAGAAACCCAAGGAGGGGGTCTCTATGAGTCGATCTGGCTTGAGGGCAGTGCATTGTTTTTTGTTTTAAATCACTACAGAAGTAGATTGTCCAATCTTCCTTCTGAGGAGTGGCTGGTGAGTTTCAACCACCAAACTTCTGGTTAGCAGTCAAGTGCCTTAGGCACTATGCCACCAGAGCTCCTTTTTAGAGAGATACACATCAAAACAACAATGAGATACCATCTGGCCTAAACACTAGTAGCAAAGTTCATCAAGACAGAAAATAACAAATGCTGGTGAGAATGTGGAGAGATTGGGACTCTCATCCGCTGCTGGTGGGACTGTCAAATAATTCAACCACTATGGAAAGCACTATGGCAATTCCTTAAAAAGTTGGAATTAGAAATATCATTTGACCCAGCAATCCCATTACTAGGTACATATCCTAAAGAAGTGAGAGCCAGGACAAGAACAGATAATGTACACCCATGGTAATCGCAGCACTATTTACAATAGCAAAAAGATGGAAACAACCTAGGTGCCCATCAACAGAAGAATTGTATAATGAAACTATGGTACATACACACAATGAAATTACATGCAACCCTAAATAATAACATAGAATCTGCAAAACACCACATAACGTGAATGAACTTGGAGGACATTATGCTGAGTGAAATAGGTCAATCATAGAAGGACAGATATTGTAGTAGTAGTCCATTATTGTAAAAGTCAAGGAATGGTTTATATATGGAAGGATTTTTTGTTGTTGTGGTTCATTACCAGGGGTGAGAGGGGAGAGGAGGAACTCTGCTAGATAGATAGATAGAAACAAGTACCGATTTGGGTGAAGGGAAGGGCAATGTCCCAAATGTGAGTGATCAACACAGTGTCATTGAGGAAGAGGAAGAAAAAGAGAGGTGCATGGGATATACAGACAACAAAGATGCACCTTAAAATACAGCACTGTGTTGTCATTGATGGCAAACATTGATCTACAGGTGGCTAGGATGGGTGGACAGGCTGAACTATTAGGTATATCTCTGCAGTGGGGAATGTGCCCACAACCATGTTGGCAGACAATGTTCCTACAAGTGTATTTGTACATTCTTTAAGAATTTCCAGAGCTGACAAGGGATAAGATCGTCGTCACTTCTTAGCTACAGTTAGCTACCTGGAGGGAGCAGTGAGTAGTTGGATCTGTGGGCTTGAGACCATGGTTGCAGGAGACATCAAGTTCAATTGGCATAACATACTACATGTTCCACATCCTACTTAGGCTAGTAGTGTCTGGCATCTTAAAATCTTGCAAGCAACCATCTAGACACAACAATGGGTCTCTCCTCATCCAGAGCAAAAAAGAATGAAGAAAACCAAAGACACATGGAAACAATTAGTCCAAGGAACTGGTATACCATGTGATCCTCAGCCTATATGACTGTGAGACCAAAAGAACTAGATGGTGCCCAGCTACCACTGCCAACCACTTAGAAGAGGATCTATGTAGGAGATCCTGGATAGAGTGGGAGAAAAATGTGGAACAAAACTCAAAATCACACATTAAAAAAAAAAAAAAGATATGAGGTTTGCTGGTCTGATAGATCCTAGTGGAATCCCTGTGACTATGGCCCCTAGCTGCCCTTCAGGTCTGGAATTGAACCCACTTCTGTGGCTTCCAGCCAAATAAAGACAGGCATATGAGCTGAACATTTACATCAGATAGATACACTCCTTGGAGAGATCAATCATGGAAGAATAGGAGGACTGGGTATGCACAGGGAAGACAGCTCAGGGGGCAGGGGTGCATGGGAGAGGAGGACACAGGAAAGATGTAACTATAGGGAAGAAGTGGGAAGAGAGCTGTTGCACTGTGAGAGATTGTAGTCAATGTCATGTGATGAAGTTTATGTGAACTACCATATGAAAAATGAATTTGCTCTGTAATTTTTCACCCAAATCACAATAAAAAATTAAAAACAGAAAATCTTCCTATCACTTCAGTAAATGCAATACCAGCATCATCTGACATAAACAGAATGTCACTTTTTTAAAAAACAATAAATTAAAACAAATTGAAGTTGTTATATTCTATTCTAAATCATGTCATCAGAAGATGATGATTGTTAGGCCTGATGTTTGTCATAAAGAAGGTTTAGCAAGGAGGTCTATGAGGAGGTAAAGCCATCCTAGCACCAACATGAGACTTTCCCCTTGCAAAGAAAGCTGAAGACATACAATGTTCTCTCCTGCAATTCATGATTATTTATTGCCTTGGCCATGTACCACCCCTTTTGTGTTCTATCTATTACCAACTTGAAGATTTCCTGTAATAAGTTGCCCCACTCTTTGGAAATAATTATTTTATCATAGAGAGTCTGAATTTTGTCCCAAGGGCTTGGTAAATTAGAAACCATTGGCAAATTCCTAAACACTTCACGGTGTGGTTCCCTAACTCTTCCAGAAATACCCATAAAGACCTGAAGCCAAAGCAGTGAGTTGGAAATGTCTTTGAGTTTTTCATACTCTATTTTAAACATTCAAGTGTGATTTTGTGATCTACTGAGTAACACAGCTACCTCTCATTATAATGATTATAAACCATGTGTAAAATCTATGTTTTTCAAAGCTGTAAGATTAGGGACTAGGCTTTTTTTCTTCTTTCACTGTTATGCCTCTCAGTTTTCGCATGTTATTGCTGTTGTTAGGTGCTATTGAGTCAGCTCGACCCTATATACAGTAGAACGAAATACTGCCTGGTCCTGTACCGTCTCCACAATCTTTTCTATGCTTGATTCTATCGTTAAAACCACTGTGTCAATCAATCTCATTGAGGATCTTCCCCTTTTTCACTGACTCTTCTTCACCAAGGCTGATATTCATCTCCAGGATTGCTCCCTTCTGACATGACAGAAGTACATGAGAGAAAGTCTGGCCATTCTGGCTTCTAAGGAGCATTCTGGCTGTACTTTGTCCAATGTGGATTTGTTTGTTCTGAAAGTCCATGGTATTTACGATATTCTTTGTCAGTACCACAATTCAAAGGCATCAACTCCTTTTTGGTCTTCTTTATTCAAGGATGGCAGTTCAAACCCACCAGCCACTCCTTGGAAGGAAGGTTGGGCAATCTACTTCTGTAGTGATACTACCTTGGAAACCTAAGAAGGGGTCACTGTGAGTCGGGTCCGACTCAACAACACTTAACAACAACAACAAAAATTCATTGTCCAGCTTTGATGTGCATGTAAGGAGATTGCAAATACCATGGCTTGGGTTAGGGGCACCTTAGTGTTCAAAGTGACATCTTTTCTTCTTAACACTTTTAAGAGGTCCTTTGTATCAGATTTGCTCAGTGCACTATGATCTGCTTTCTTGACTGCTGCTTTCTTGACTTCGTCCATGGGTGTTGATTGTGGATCCAAGTAAAATGAAATCCCTGACAATTTCCATCTTTTCTGCATTTATCATGATGTTGCTTATTGGTCCATTTGTTAGGATTTTTGTTTTCTTTATGTTGAGATTGTAATCCATACTGAAGATTGCAGTCTTTGATCTTCATCAGTAAGTGCTTCAAGTTATCTTCACTTTCATCAAACAAGGTTGTGTTGTCTGTGTATTACAGGTTGTTAATGAGTTTTCTTCCAGTCCTGTTGCCATGTTCTTCTTTACATAGTCCAGCTTTCTGGATTATTTGCTCAGCATACATATTGAATAAGTGTGGTGAAATGACACAACCCTGGTACATACCCTTCCTGATTTTAGACCATGCATTATCCTGTTGTTTTGTTCAAATGGCAGCCTCTTTGTCTGTATAAAGTTTCATCACAAACACAATTAAGTGTCCTGGAATTCCCATTCTTTGCAATGTTATCCATAATTTGTTATGATCTACACAGTCGAATATATTTGCATAGTCAATAAAACACAGGTAAAACATTTTTTTGGTATTCTTTGCTTTCAGCCAATATCCATCTTGCATCAGTGATGATATCCCTCATTCCATGTATTCTTCTCAGTCCAGTTTGAATTTCTGAAAGATCCCTGTCAGTACACTGCTGGAATCATTTTTGAATTATCTTCAGCAAAATTTTACTTGCGAGTTATATTAGTGATATTGTTGAATGATTTCCACATTCTGATGGATCACCTTTCTTTGGAATGGGCATAGATGTGGACCTCTTCCAGTCAGTTGACCAGGTAGCTGTCTTTCAAACTTCTTGGCATAAACAAGTAAGTACCTCCAGCACAACATCTGTTTGTTGAAACATCTCAATGGGTGTTTCATCAAATTCCTGGAGCCTTGTTTTTTCCCAGCTCCTTCAGTGCAGCTTGGACTTCTTCCTTCAATACAATCAAATGCTACCTCATAAAATAGTTGAACATCGACTAATTCTTTTTTGGTACAGTGACTGTGTATTCTTTCCATGCTACCTGCCTCATTCAGTATTTTGCCCTTATCATCCTTCAACATTGCAACTCGAGGCTTGAATTTTTTCTTCAGTTCTTTCAGCTTGAGAAACGTCAAGCATGTTCTTCCCTTTTGGTTTTCTAACTTCAGGTTTTTGCACATTTCATGATAATAATTGACTTTGTCTTTTCAAGCTACCCTTTAGTTTGTGTGTGTGTGTGTGTGTGTGTGTGTGTGAGTGGTTTGGGTGAAAGTTTACAAAGCAAAATCATTTTCCTTTCAGCAGTTCATATGTATTTTATTTCATGACGGTGATCACAATCCACATAATATAACAGCTTTCTTGCTACTTTGTCCCTGGGATTACCTTTATTCTGTGCCCTTCTTTCCTATGCATTGCTGCCCTCTGACCTGTCTACCTATGCAAATACTGCCCTTCTAATCACCCATGGTTGATTGTTCTAAGGAGTGTGCTTACCTGGTTGAAATGCTCACCATTTATGTCTATCTATTGTTGGGCTGGAAGCCATGGGAGTGAGTTCAGTTCCAAGCCTCAAGGATGACTAGGGGCCATAGGCTCAGGAGATTTACCAGTTTCTATATGAACAATAAACCTGTTTAATAAACCTGTTTTTTTTTTTTTCCTTCCTTTTTTCCATTTTTATTGTGATTTGGGTGAAAGTTTAAAGAACAAATTCACTTCCCATACAGCAGCTCACACACACTTTGGCTCATGACATTGACTACAATTTCCCACAATGCAATAGCTTTGTTTCCACTTCTTTCTCATAGTTACCTCTTCCCTTTGTCTTCCCTCTCACACATGCCTGGCCCCACCCCGCCAGATGTCTCTCTGTGCATACACAACCCTTCCATTCTCCCATGAGCAATCTCTCCAAGGAGTGTATCTATCTAATGTAAATGTGCAGCTCATATGCTTGTCTTTAGTTTGGCTTAAAGCCACCAGGGTGGGGGTGGGAGGTTCAATTCTAGACCGGAAGGGCAGCTAGGGGCCATAGTCTCAGTAGTTCCACCAGGCCCTATCAGAGCAGCAAACCTCGTCCCTCTTCTTCTTTTTTTTTTTTTTTTAAATTGATTGGGGTTTGGTTCCATATTATTCTCCCACTCTATCCAGGATCTCCTACAAAGATCCTCCTCCAAGTCATTGACAGTGGTAGCTGGGCACCCTCTTTTTCCTCTGGTCTCATAGTCGTATAAAGCTTGGTCTGTTTGATGATTTGGAGTTTGGTTCCCTGATTTTCTCACTCTCCCCAGGACCTCCTACACTGATCCCTTTCTGAGTAGTTGAAGGTGGTAGCCAGCCAACATCTAGTTCTTCTGGTCTCAGGGTCATTCAGGCTGACGTCCCATGGTCCACTAGTCCCTTGGACTAAGTGTTTTCATGTGTCTGACCTCCACCACATAGGAATCAGTTTGGGAAAATGTTTCTCTTGATTCTCTCTCCTCATCCTTTTGACCATGGTAGACCATGCTATACTATTCTTCGCCAACACGATAAGTCGAGTGTGTGGATTCTTCTTTGGTTTTCCTTTCCCATTGTCCAGTTCTTGCATGCACATGAGGTGACTGAATTACCATGACTTGGGTCAGGTGTACCTCAGGCCTCAAAGTGACATCTTTGCTTTTGGACACTTGCAAGCAGTCTTTTGCAGCACATTTGCTGCCTCCTGGCCCTTCCCACCTCCTCATTGCACACACCTGGTCCTCCTCCTGACACTCTCACCTCCTTTCTCTGCAAACTTTTGTTGGCTGCTGACCCCTCCACCTTCCCACTTCCCACATCTGGGCTGCCCTCAGCTTCCTCCCACTGACTCAATACTTTCCCATGACTTCTCTTTTTGACTCCTGCCTCCCCATAACTTCCTATAACTGGCCCAATACCTGACTTTTATGTTCCTTCTTAAGCTCACCTGAGCTTTCTTAACCTCTCCCTTTTCTTCACTTTCCACAAGCACGCTAAATCCGGACCAGGCCTGCCTTCTCACATCCCACACCTGAGCTGCTTCCTAACCCTCCCACCTCCTTTGCAATCACAGCTGGCCTTCCACTGACCCCTCCCACAACCTCACTCCCTACACCTATGCTTTCTGCCAACCTACCTCCACTTACCTCCTCCTTTCTCCTGATACCTGGGTGGCTTCCTGGCAATCCCCACTTTCATTGCTCACAAAGATGCACTCACTGCACCCTTCCTCCCAAACCTGTGCCTTCTTGGGAGCTATGGCTCCTCCTCACTCCTACACCCTACCCTCCTCCCTTGCCATTACTGGACTACCTCCTCACCCCTCCCATATCCTCACTCTCACCAGGTGGTGGTGACCTGGCCCCTTCCATCTTCTCATTTCCCATAGTAAGTCTGACCCCATCCACCACCACTCACCACACCAGTTCTGTTTCAGGACCCCTCCTAACTCCTTGTGACCAACATCCTGGGAGTTCTCCAGGCCTCTCCCACCTCCTCAGTTCCCATACATTGTCTGCCCCTTCCTCTCTCCAAACTCTCACTCTGCACACCTGGGCTGTGTCCTCACCCTTCCCACCTCCCCTTTGCTCTCCCCTGCCATTTATTCTATACACAGGCATTGATGCAAATACCTGTCCACGAATGTTCACATCAACACTTGTCACATGAGTCTAAAGGTAGGCACAACTCAAACGGCCATCGGCTGATGAATGGATGAACAAAGCGTGGTCCATCCATGTGATGGGATTGCATTAAACCTTAAAAGGAATTACATACTGATGCTAGCTACAGCATGGATGAACCTTGAAGACACTAAGCTGAGAGAAATAAGGAAGGCACACAAGACCAGGTTTTTCTAGTAAGATAAAAAAATCCAGAGTAGATACCTCCATCGACACAAAGAGCTGATCACCAATTGCCACAGACAAGAGGGAGGGGGCCGTGGGAGAGACTGTCTCGTGGGTACGGGCTTTCTGTTGTGGTGATGAAAAAATTGTGCAAGTAGAGACTGGAAATGGTTGAAAAGGATTGCGAAAGTACACAAAGCCACTATGTCATACGCTTTACAACTATTAAGTCCAAACTTTATTTAATTAGATGTCTACCAGTTATAATAGTATAGACTATGAAGGACAAAGTGAACTGCAAGAATACTAAGGAAAATAAAAAAAAACTCCCACTCGGGTGAGGGTAGAACAGGGTCTGCTTCCGGAGCAGATGCTCCCTCGCTGTGGAGGACGACGACATGTGGAGAAGCAGCGGCACATGGCTCGCCCTCTTGTGCCTGGGCCTTATCTGGAGATGGAGCATCTAGGGCTTCGTGAAGGCCCAGCGTTAGGAGAGGAGCAGGCTGCAGATCAGAACTTGGTCCTTGATTTTCTTCTGGTATTGGGACAGGAATCGCCCCCAGCCCTCCAGCTGATTCTGCACCGGTTTCCGGGGATGGCGCCAGCAAGGGTGGGTCTGGTGCTGCCGGCGGCTCCGCTGTTGTTTCATCATCGGGATCCACATCACCGTGTGGATGGCAATTTGCTTCTGGAGCTGGTGACGGTGGAGCAGGTGCTGTATGGAGCACTGATATCTTTTCAGGATCAGGATCCACGTCAGCGAGGTGTTCCTGATTTGCTTCTTGTGCTGGGCCAGGACGAGCATCCAGCTCTAGAGCCGATTCTCCATCAGTTCCCCGCGACGCAGCTGGTAATGGTGGATCTGCTGTTCCCAGGAACTCTGACGTTGTTTCACAAGCAGGATCCGCATCACCAGGGGGTTCTTGATTCACGTCTAGTGACGGACTAGGAAGACTTTCCAGCTCTGCAGCTGATTCTCCTCCAGTTCCCGGTGACGGAGCTGGGGATGGTGGATCTAGTGCTCTCTGGAGCTCGGATGTTGTTTCACGATCAGGATCCACATC
>NW_006921736.1:2369648-2371295 GCF_000298275.1 Orycteropus afer afer
AGGTGTGAGGGCATCACATGTGAAGCACTGTGGACACTGCCTGCTTACGATGGCTGCTGTTCCTGTCTGATTCTCTGGCTACACAGGAGGCCCAGGAGGCCAGGGCTGCCTGTCTGCTTAGTTCACTGAAGGAAGCAAAGCCTAGAACAGTGTCTGCAACAGTAAAGGCTTCAGAGATAACTGCTGAACAAACGAACTGCCCTGGAACCTTCCACAATATCTAAGTAGCCAGAGGCTTCTCTGCCAACCAGGGATCCCTGTTCTGGCAACACCAAGGACAGGGAACCACTAGGTGCAATCACAACCCCCTTTCAAAGTGGAAAATGGATTTGCTCAAGGGCACAAGGCAGTGAGAGGTGAGGCATGCAGCTTTTTCAAGTGGGAGAAGAAGAGAAACAATGTTCACATCCCAGCTGCCTCTCAAGCAGCCTCCTCTGCAGAACTGGGCTCTGGCTGCACACTTCCCATGACATGTCCCATGTGGTCCTGACAATCATTCTAGCAAGTTGGTGCCTCTCTCAGCAAATGGGGGCTCAGATAGTGAAGTGACCTTCCTAAGACTCACACCCGGTAGGTTGGTAGGTGGCAGAGCACCCTATGCGGTGGAGGTTGGGACACTCACCATTGGAACAGCAGGTCCAGGGCCTGCTGGGTGGTGAAGTAGCATCTATATGTTGCCAAAAAGCCCCGGATGTAGGCCAAGTCCCCCTTCAGGAATGCCGGCACCAGGCACTCCACCTCTTTCCTCTCTACCCGTTGCTGGGCGGTGCGCCGTACACAAGTCTCATCCAGGTCCTCCTCCGAGCCACAGGCACACTGCAGTGGGACAGAGGAGGGACATCCTGTCAGAGACAGCCCCATGAAACACCAGGAGGATCGAGAGCCAAAGCTCAGACCTGGGAACTCCCCACCCTCAGTGACTTGTGGCAGGAGCTGGGACACGAGTGCCTCGAGCAGAAAACGGGGCTCCGCTTTCCAAGGAGAATTGAAGGGGAGGACCATTGAAAATATGAAGAACCAGAAGTTATTCTGCTAACCCAGTAATCATGATATCTCCCTGTAAGAAAAGCAGGATCCAGTGAGTCCTCATCAAACACCCCATTCCAGAGATGAGATCCTAGAGGGTGAGCCATGTCCAGTGTCTGCTCAAAGGTCACACAGTCACAGCGCAGAACCACGTGACCTCTAGGCTCCATCAAGTGCCCTAGGTGCTGGCTGAGGCCTGCTTGGTTCCTGAGCTGGGTGGGGGAGGGTGTGGTGGAGGGGCTGGCGGGCAGTCTTGTGCAGGCTCGCTGGCTCCCCAGCTGGGGACAACGCAGAGAGCAGACGCAGCCCACCAGACCCCCTGGGATGGCAAAGCCAGACACAGATTTTTCTCCCTGAACATTTCAGGGGGTTTGGTGAAGTTATGGTGGTCCCAGATGCAGCCAAAGTTGAGAAACTGGAGATCCCGTGCTGGGAGACAACACTCCACTGGACCAAGGACCTGACAGTAGGCACGGGGAGAGAGAATCCAAATGGCTGGTAAACGACTGAGAAGTGACACAGCTTGTCAGCGCCAACAGAACCTCAAAGCCACCCTGCAGGTCCATTGGCCACCCTGACGCAGATTGGCAACAATGAAAAAGAGCCATAGCACTCAGGACA
>NW_006921736.1:2371500-2377140 GCF_000298275.1 Orycteropus afer afer
TATGTGGACACATGTCAGGGTTCCCACAGCCCTGCTGGAAGGACAGCAGAAAGGAGTCAGGTCAGGGCCAGCAGCGGTGAAAGGCTCAATCAGGGAGGGAGTCAGCCTCCCTTCTGGACTGTTCCCTGCAGCTGAGTCAGGACAGTTCCTGACCAGGGGGGGTCGCAGCGATGGGTGCTCCAAGATTACTTGTAGCAGCAGCAGAAGGTGTATCTAGTTATGAATCCTGCAGTTTTGGTGAAAATAAGCTTCCTAGGCCCGAGGCTGTGAGAGGCTTTGAAACAATGGGGAACAACTGTGCAGCAGGCTAATGTCTGGGAACCTGGGGGATGGGAGCTAAACACTAAACCAGGAACAACATGCAAAAGACCACCTGATGTTGTTGTTGTTGTTATGCGCCATCAAGACAGACCAGACTCACAGCCACCCCTCCTTGGGTTTCTGAGGCGGTATCACTATGCAAGTAGATTGCCCAACTTTCCTTCAGAGGAGTGGCTGGTTGGTTTGAACCACCAACCTTCTGCTTAGCAGTTAAGTGCCTTAGGCACTACCCTACCAGAGCTCCTAAATTAAGACCACATAGGCTGATTGAAATGAACACAATATAGAGGACTCCTTTCAGACATTGGCAAATACGGGAAAAGTGACTTTGCACCTGGTCAGGGAGGGCAGGGCAGTGGGAGAAGGAATGAAGAATAGTAGCTGATCCTTTAGGGAGGGGACTAGGGGCCAGCCTGGAGAGGGCAAGCCCTGAGAGGGTGCTGGGAGTCTCCGGGGTGGCACCTAATTCCTGGGGCCCCTATGACCATCTGGGGTCCTTTCATGGGAACATTGCCTCCCGCACTCACGCAGAGCCTACGCCAGCCCTTCCTGGCCCCTTCCTTGGGGTAGATGGTGCAGGGCATAGCATCCTCTTCCTCCTCGTGGCTCTCCTGGGTGCGCCTCTGTGGAAACAATGCCCGGCAGTGGACTTGCAGGCATCAAGGGCCCCTCCAAGCCACCTCCTTCCCTCTCTTTTTGCCCTTCAGGCCCTTGTGTGCCCTGGCCTCAGAGGAGCTAACAATTCCATGTGTCCCCCACAGGCTGAGTGGACTGGCCAGAGGCCTGTACCATCCAAGTCCACTGACCCTGCTTACAAATAGCACCCTCTGATTATTGCAGAAGGATCTGGGAGGAGGTGGGTTGGCAGAGGGTCACAAGTGGACAGGCAGTGTCAGTAGCTAGGACTTGGTGTCCCTGTCCCACTCAGGGCAGCTGGAGCTCAGACAGGGCCCAGAGGAGAGTGCCCACTCGACCTGTGAGCCCATGACTGTTCCTCCCTAAAGCCCAGTGCCCTATGTGATGATGGCTGTTGGGCAGGAACGTGAAGCAGCTCTCCACCTGGGCCACCAAAGCCACGAGGCTCCAAGGCACCCAACCTGACCGATTAGGCTCACCCACCACTGTGTTCCACATCAGACCCAGTCCCTGAAGCCAGTGCAGGTGCTGGGCTGTGGCCATGGGGCTGGGGGAGCCCCCAGTGAGTGCTAGCTGGGAAGTGGCAGCACCATCCTCATTTTCATCATCTTTCTCATCACTTTGCTTCTCCCACATCCCCTCCCCCCGCAGATCACGACACCTCCTTCTCTGACCCTACCCACCTGTCTCCCAAATGGACCCTGCCTCATCCAACAACTTTCTGCCTCATCAGGTCTGTCGTTCTTTCCTCCCTCCCCCTTCAGGACCAAGGACTCCACCCAGAAAAGGGCTGGTATGACACAGGGGAGGGAGTGTGGGGCACCTAGGTGGGGACACAGTGGTGGCCTGGGCTGCACTGACCGCCTTGGGGGACCCTCTGTTACCTTCTGTTTCTTTTTCGAAAATGGCCCGAGCCTTCGGGAGCGGGCACTGAGACCACGTCTAAACCTTCGGTAAAGGGTCAAACTGGATTTATCCAGGTTGGACATAAATGAAAATGAGAGGCAACTACACAGGTTGCTCATGATTTGAGTGTCTCCACTCAAGTGAGCTGGCCTAACGGCTATCTCTACAATATGGAGACCTAGTTACCAGGGTTCTAAGTTCTGTGTACTCCATCACCAAGGAAGTGAGGTCATATCCTGGGTCACATGATCATAGCCTGACCTCAGCTAGGAGCTCCCCAAAGGCTGCTCTGGGCTGCTGAATGCTCACTTTTCCTCATGTCATCCCCATAAATGTACACGGTGTCACCAGCACAGTCCCTCCCTGCCCCACCCCACCCCCCAGAACCTGGGAAAGGCCTGAATGCAGCCAGAGCCCCAGATTGGAGCAGACAGAGTTCAGTTCACTTCAGACACAGCTCATCCCTCGTAACCAGTTTGTGACCCTGGACAAGTCTAAGTGTTTCTCCGAAGTCTCCCCAGTGTCCCCACCCACAGCATGGAGATCATTCTAGCATCTACTTCCTAGGCAGGTCAGAAAGTAGATGTGAGATAACACCTATGAACCCCGTGTGTGCTGTGGCATGAGGCTAATAATAATAATATAATTCACCATTATACGTAGAATCTGACCCAGTACCTCTTCTGGGACCAGGGGCTGGGCACACTGCACAAGAGCCCTCAATGATCCTACCTCCTGGTCTCCACATTCTATGTGACCCCTACCCTGAGAGTGGACTAGGCTCAGGGACTTGCTTCTAAAGAATGTGTTAGGTGTCATTGAAGTCAATCTCATCTCATAATGACCCCAAGTGGCACAATATCACTTAGCTCTCTCTGATGTTCTCTCTCTCTCTCTCTCTCTCTCTCTCTCTGTTGTTGTTGTGGGATGCCACAGAATGGACCTCTATCTCTTGGGGGCTTATATGTTAAAGTGGAACTGAGCGTCACAGGATTGTCTTGGCTGTAATCTTTTGTTTTCAAGTTTTTATTGTGATTTGGATGAAATTGTACAGAGTAGATTCATTTTACATTCAACAGTTCATATGCACATTTTGTTCAGTGCTACTGGTTACATTCCCCACAGTGTAACATCCCACCTCACACTTCTTCCCTGGGTCCTTTTTGCCTCCACATTCTTCCCTCCCTCCATTTCTCCCTGTGCAAATGCTGCCCTTCTGATCTCCCTTGGCTGATTCTTCTGAGGAATGCATCTCCGTGCTGCAAGTGGTCAGCTCCAAGGCCTGTCTGTTGTTTGGCTGAGAGTTAAGCTACAGGAGTGTGAGCAACCCTATAGAGTGACTCACACCAGACTTTCAAGGGTTTCACCAGTCTCTATCAGACCAGTAAGCCTGGTCATTTTTATGATTTTGAGGTTTGTTCCACATCTGTCTCCCAATCTACACAGGATCTCCAATCTTGATCCCCTGCGTGTGGTTGGTATGGGTAGCCAGGCACGGTCTATTTCTTCTGGTCTCTGGGTCATATAGGTTGAGAATGGCATATAGGTCATATTGGATGTGTCCTATAGGTTGAGAATCACATGGTCCTCTGGACCATTGTTGTGTGTCTTAGATTTTCTTCACTCTTCTTTGCTCCAGAGGAGAGGAGGAGAGGCCAATAGTTGCCACAGAGAAGGCAGCTCGCAAGCTTTTCAGAACCCAGTAGCTGCTCACCTAAGGAAGATGTAGAACAACGTTTTTGTATACCACGTTGTGCCTGTTGAGCTTGCTGTCCTCTGCTACCATGGTCCACCGCCCACAGGCCTAGTCACCTACTCCTCAAGATGCTTGTTTGTGGCTAAGAAGGAATCCTAACTTTGACTCTTGTTATGTTTAAACTGAATACAAACTATTTTTATATTTTTATTCTTAAAAAAATATTACTCCTTTTTTCTAAAATTGTGATTTGAGTGAAAGTTTATAGAGCAAATTAATTTTCCATACAATACTTCATACACATTTTGTTTCCTTACATTGATTGTAATCTGTTTTCGTCCTCTAGTGCCACTCTAACAGAAAACACCACAAACGGGTGGCTTTAACAAACAGGGATTTATTCTCTAAAGTTTAGGAGGCTAGAAGGAAAATGGCCCAGTGCCAAGGTTATCAAGCAATACGGCAGGCCACTAGTTCAAGTCCAGAAACAGTCCCAAGAACGGCAGATAATCTGGCAGGCTGCTGAGTGAAAAATGGGCTACACTCAGGGTCCAGGCATGCCAAAAGCTCAGAGACTTTTCTCCAAGCCTGTTCTTCTCTACCAGAAGCAGACCACATCCCGACTCAGATGATCCAGTACGTTCCACCACGGAGTTGGTTACTGGTCTCATGGGGAATAACTCTATCCAGCTGCCCAGACAATCAAAACCAGGCCCAGCCAAGTTGACACATAACCTTAACTACTGCACTCTGTCTCTGTTCTTATCTGGGGAATGATCAGGAAGGACCTAGAGCACAAAGACCTACCAGTTTGAGTTACAGAAATTGGGAGGTAAACTGAGCAGAAGGTTGGCAGCCACTCTTCAGTTGGCAGCCTGACACTGAGATCTGGCCCAAGTCAAAGACACCACCGGTGTGAAATGTGGGATCCAGAGATCCATTACAAGAAAGCTTCTTCATTGCATATTTGAGATGAAAGAAGATGGCCCGCGGGCTGTCTCCGCTCCAGCAGCTGAGTTACAGAGAGGTTAAACCAGAGCGGTTAAAGAAATCTTTCAGTAGATCTGTCTGTACTCCTGATTAAAAGGCTTGTTTGGTTACCTGTGTGGGATAGAAATGTGAGAAGTAATCCATGTTTCATGTTGTTGTTGTTGTAGTGTTGTTATATGCCAGCGAGTCAGACCCGACCCAGAAGGACCCCTCCTTGGGTTTCCGAGGCGGTATCACTACGGTAGTAGATTGCGCAACCTCCCTTCTGAGGAGTGGCTGGTGGGTTTGAACCGCCAGCCTTTTGGTTAGCAGTCAAGTGCCTTAGGCATGTTAGCGGCCCATAAAGCTTAACACCCTAAATTTCACGTATCATAATGTAAGAATTTATACACGTGGTTTATTGCCATTTCAAATCCAATTTGAAAAAGTGAGGGATGAGGTTGTCTCTTGTGGAACAGGTTATTGACAGTTGTCTGGCCTCCCAGCACTGCCCTTTGAGAACAATATAAAAAGATTTAAAACCCACATTGTTATGGTGTGCGATCCAGTTGATTCTGAGTCACAGTGAACAACAACCCTATAGGACAGAGCAGAACTGCCCCATAGGGTAACCAAGGCTGTCAACTTTGATGGAAGCAGACTGCCACCCCTTTGTCGTGCACAGCAGCTGGTGGGTTTGAACCACTGACCTTTGAGTTCCCAGCCAAGCACTTAACTACTGCACTACCAAGGCTCCTTGGATTCACAGGGACAACATTTTTGAGAGTTTTCCATTTCTGATAGAGAACTTGAGTTGCCATGTGTTTTGTTTTCCCAACGTCACTTTTCTGTCATTCAAAAACCATGGGGACCAGAAATAGAAAGACTTAGTGTTTTAATTCTGGCTCTCCTATCAATCGAATTCCCTCATCTGCAAAATAGTCCCTATAAAGAGCTTGGATGCAGCAAGCTGTTTGCCATAGGCTCCTAACGTAAAGGTTGGTAGTTGGCACCTAGGCTAGTTAAGGGAGCTCTGGTAGCATAGTGGCTAAGACACTTGCCTGCTAACCAGACAGCTGGCGGTTCAAACCCACCAGCCACTCCTCGGAAGG
>NW_006921736.1:2377240-2378410 GCF_000298275.1 Orycteropus afer afer
AGGCTGTTCTTGCTTTACCTCTGGTGCTGAGCCAGGAAGAATCAGCAGCTCTTCAGCTGGCTGTCCACCAGGAGTCAGTGACTGAACTGGTGATGGTGGACCTGGTGCTCTGTGGAGGTCCTGAGCGGGTGCACTAGCAGGTTCAACATCACCAGGTGATCCACAAGCTGGTTTTGGTGCTGCTGCTGGATCTTGGGCTACTCTCCTAAGTGGACTCTGTCTTGGCTTTGGAGCTGCAAGGACAGGAGTGTTCAACAACATTACAGCCTATCCAATGACAGAAAACATTCAAGTGCAGTGCAGAGAAGCCCATGGCCTGGATTTCCACCACCAGACATCTTCCCAGGTAGGGGTCAACCAGTGGAGTGATGCACTGCCCCATGGATCTCTACAACTCACCCGCAATCATGCCTAGTCCTCCTCACCTGCTGGCTCTGCTGCAGCGGGCTCCAGGCGAGGGAGCAGGACAAGGAGACGCTGGGCACGGCCCTCCAAGTCCGAGCCGGGCATATAGGCCTGCAGGAATTCCACTACAGCCTTGAGGCAGGGGTAGTTTGGGGGCTGCAGGAAATTCTCCTCATAGTCATTTATCCAGGTGAACAGAATAAAGGACATGGCTCTGGGGATGGGGATGGAAGAGCAGGGTCAGAGACCTGTCCTTTCCCACCACACTGCTCCCCCAGGGCATCCCTGCAAGGGTCCCAGTCCCTCTGAGTGGCCAGCTCTGCTGGAGGCCGTTCCCAGGCCCACCCGCTCTGGCTGTCCTGACTAAGGCAGGCCTGCTCACTGAGCAGGGGCTCGCACAGAGCCCTGGTCTCAGGGATCTCTGCATCAACGATCTGACCAACAGTTCCTTCCTCAGGAAGCCTGACTTAAGTTACTTTCTGTCCTCTGGCACCTCCCCACAGGAGAGTAAACACTGAAGGCAAGGAGAGTGTTTCTGCTTGTTCACCTCACAGCCTGGCACACAGGAGGTTCCATGAATGCCTGGCACTGAGGGACACGTGGTGTCCGCCCCGCCCCACCCCAGGTTTCCCAGGCCCTCAGCTTGTGTGCAAGAGTCGAGCCTGGTTTTCTGAACACATGAGGGGCTGTTCTCCCACAGACAGTGTTCCCCAAAGGATGGTGGCCGCACATGCAGCAGATCCTCCAGCCCTGGGGATTAGGATC
>NW_006921736.1:2382735-2391673 GCF_000298275.1 Orycteropus afer afer
AAAGGGAGCCAATCCCAGAAGCAGAGGAAGGAGACCTCACTACCAGCAAGAAGAGCCAGGGGCAGGGTGCATCTCTTGGACCTAGGGTCCCTGCACTGAGAACCTCCTAGACCCAGGAGACACAGAGAGAGTTGTTAACATCGGAGACAGGGAGAAGCAGTGGCAGCAGAACGAGGACACCAGTGCAAGAGAGCACAGTGGGCTTCTTGGCCCAGGGAGCCAGGTGGCTACAGTGGCTTTGCCAGTAACCCACGGAGCATGAGAGCTGAGCACCTTAGGGCTAGAGGCTTGCTGGCAGAATGGAGTGCCTCCACTCCAAGCACTTACTGGTGGAGCTCAAAAGCTGTGTAACATTTGCCCTCCGCAAGCAGGGCAGAGACCAGGCCAAGGGGCTGAGGGGCTTAGAGCTGAGAGGTAGGCCTGCCTGCGCACGTGGCCAAGTATCCGTGCTGACCAAAGAACTTGACCCTAGTCATTCTTGACCTGAGCTGTACCCCGTTACTCCCCTGAAACACCCCGTAACTGTGAGCATGGTCTAAGAGTTCTGTGTGGCCACTGCAATGAAGTATCACATCCGGCAGAGAAGGAGAGAGTGCCAGGGAAGAGGCGGCTGTTGTCAAAATTGGTCAAAAGGACGCAGAGAGTAGATATACCAGAGCCCCACCTCAAAGGATCAGCTTGAGTTGATGTTTGTCCTCTTTTCTAAAATGCCACCCACAGGGGATTAGGATCAAGACCCACCCTACTCCAGTGTGACCTCATTAACTTTTGTTTATTGTGATTTGAGTGAAAGCTTACAGGGAAGATTCATTTTCCATACAGCAGTTGATAGGCATTTTATTTCATGACAGTGATTGCAATCCACATAATATAACAGCTCTCTTGCCTCTCCCTCCCTGGGGTTACCTTCTTTCTGTGTCCTTCTTTACTATGCATTGCTGCCCTCTGACCTGTCTACCTGTGCAAATAGTGCCCTTCTGATCACCCGTGGTTGATTGTTCTAAGGAGTGTGCCTACCTGGTTGAAATGCTCACCATCTATGCCTATCTCTTTTTGGGCTGGAAACCACAGGAGTGAGTTCAATTCCAAGCCTCAAGGGTGACTAGGGGCCATAGGCTCAGGAGTTTTATCAGTCTCTATATGACCAGTAAACCTGGTTTTTGTTTTGTTTTGTTTTGTTTTTCATTTTTATTGTGATTTGGGTGAAAATTTAAAGAACAAATTCACTTCCCATACAGCAGCTCACACACACTTTGGCTCATGACATTGACTGCAATTTTCCCACAATGCAGCAGTTCTCCTCCCACTTCTTCCTTATAGTTACCTCTTCCCTTTGTCTTCCCTCCCGTGCACACCTGCCCCCCCAGCAGATGTCTCCCTGTGCATACACAGCCCTTCCATTCTCCCATGAGCAATATCTGCAAAGAGTGTGTCTACCTAATGTAAATGTTCAGCTCATATTCCTGTCTTTTGTTTGACTGGAAGACACAGGAATGGGTTCAGTTCCAGACCTGACGGGCAGCTGGGGGCCATCATCTCAGAGATTCTCCCAGGCTCTACTGGACCAGCAAACATAGTCCCTTTTATTCTTTTTTTATTTATGATTTTGAGTTTTGTTCCACATTGTTCTCCCAGTCTGTCCAGGATATCCTACATAGATCCCCTCCGAGTGGTTGACAATGGTAGCCAAGCACCATCTAATTCTTCTTGTCTCATAGTCGTATAGGGTGAGGATTTCATGGTGTACCAGTCCCATGGACTAATTGTTTCCATGTGTCTTTGTTTTTCTTAATTCTTCTTTGCTCTGGACAAGGAGAGACCCATCATTGCATCTAGATAGCTGTTTGCTAGCTTTTAAGATCCCAGTCGCTCTTTAGCTTTTTTATCTTGTTATTTTACGGGAGCTCTGGTAGCATAGTGGCTAAGACACTTGCCTGCTAACCAGACGGCTGGCGGTTCAAACCCACCAGCCACTCCTCGGAAGGAAGGTTGGGCAATCCTACTTCCGTAGTGATACTGCTTCGGAAACCCAAGGAGGGGTCGCTATGAATCGGGTTTGACTCGACGGCACATAACAACAACAACAACATCTTGTTATTTCTTCCATTTGCTTTAACTACTCTCCATTCAAGAGCAACTTTTAGAGTCTCTTCTGATTTGTGTTTTGGTCTTTTCTCCCTTTCCTGTCTTTTTAATGACCTTTTTCTTTCTTCATGTATGATGTTTTTGGTGTCATCCCACATTTTGTCTGGTTTTCAGTCATTAGTGTTCAATGCATCCAATCTGTTTTTCAGTAGATCTCTAAAATCAGATGGGATGTATTTAAAGCCATATTTTGGCTCTCATGGACTTGTTTAAATTTTTTTCAAATTCATCTTGAACTTTCATACAAGCATTCAATAGTCAGTTCCACAGTCACTCCTGGCCTTGTTTTGACTAATGATACTGAGTTTCTCCATCTTTAGTATACTCAAGCTAATCTCATTGCCATTGAGTTGATTCCCACTCATTCTCAACCCTATAGCATACAACTGCACATATTTCACATATAGTAGGTGTACAATTTAAATAAACAAATATATATATCTATATCTATATCTATATATATAGATATAGATATAGATATATATATTGCTGTGGAAATCAGCTCCAACTCATAGCGATCCCATGTATGCCAGAGTAGAACTGTGTTCCATCGAGGGTTCAATGGCTGATTTTTTGAAAACAGATTAGCAGATCTTTTTTCCAAGGCACATCTAGGTAGAATTAAAGCTCCAACATTTCCATTAGCAATCAAGCACATTAAACACTGGCACCACTCAGAGATTCCAGGTATAAATTAAATATGTGTTAATGACAGAATAACTTTGTCGTATTTGTACTATGGCTTTTTGTGGCCTCTAACACGAATATAATGATCCATGGTGGCACAAGGGTTAAACGTTTAGCTGTTAACTGAAATACTAGCTGTTCAAACTTACCCAAAGGCTCCAAGAGAAAAAGACCTGGTGATCTGCTCCAGTAAAGATTACAGCCTAGAAAACCCTATGAGATTGTTCTTCTCTGTCATATGGGGTCACTGTGAGTCTAAATCAATTTGACAGAACCTAACAACAATAATGACACATGCATTTTCAAGTTTGAAAGTCAAGGATTTAACTCACTTAATTCGATCTCATAACTGAAAGAAAATGTACTTTTGAATTGTCAGTAGATTTTTCTGTATTTAAAATCTACTTCTAAGAAATCTTCATAGCCAGGAGTTAGTAAAGAAGCAGGACTGTGGGTTCTCGTTACTCAGTTTAACCAGAGCAACTCAGTTTTTCTTTGTTTTACATTTCGGATTCTGAATAGACTTTCATTGCTGAGAGGAATTCTTGTCCTATCTCCACTTGGAGATACAAACCATTGTTGATTCTTCTGTGTGTATCTCTCTGCTTATCTTCATCCAGGCATCTAACATGCTCCTGATACTCGGTCTTTCCTTTGTCTTCTTCCTCCTTCCTTCCCTCCATGCATTCATTTATTAATTCATTTATTCATCCATCCATCCATCCATCAAATAATAGTTGAATGCAGCATAGACCAAATCCTTTTACTACGAACTCAGAATATATTGAAATACTTCGGGCTGCTGAGGGAAGCTCAAGCTTTGGGGAATGGTATGTTAATTTCTCACCTTGCTAGAAGCTAGCTTCTTCAAAATATATCATGTGCTTGGCCCACAAAATATGCTCCTAGAAATCATCTGTCCGTCTTTCCTCTTTGGGTAATTATCAGATTCTTGAAAAGGTGTGAGACTTGTCAAGAAAATGAGTCATGCCAATTTGCCTTTCCTAGATCTACATCCTGTCTATAAGTCTACACATCTCTATTTTGGGTCAAACTTTCTTACGAATTGGGAAGTGTATCTTTGCAATGATAAAACCCTAAATCACATTCTAAATTCCTTTTGCTTGTTATTTGGTGTGCATAACAAATAAAACATAAGAACTACCTCTTTGAATAACTCCTTGTAATTTGACAAAATTTTCTGTTTATAAGCAGCCTCTGAAGCTATCTTTTAATAATGTACTTATTGAAGTATAGGGAGGTCTGGTAGCATAGTGGCTAAAGCACTTGACTGCTAACCAGAAGGCTGGCGGTTCAAACCCACCAGCCACTCCTTGGAAGGAAGGTTGGGCATTCCTACTTCCGTAGTGATACTGCCTCAGAAACCCAAGCAGGGGTCGCTATGAGTCAGGCTGACTCGACGGCACATGACAACAACAACAATTGAAGTATAAGCCATACAAGAAAAGTACACAAATTGTTAATGTACAGATTAATGGATTTTCACAAAGTGAACACAAACAGGTTGTTGTTGTTGTTATGTGCCGTCGATTTGGACCCAACTCATAGCGACCCCCCCTTGGACTGCCGAGGCAGTATAACTACGGAAGTAAATTGCCCCATTTTCCTTCCAAGGAGTGGCTGGTGAGTTTGAACCGCCAGCCTTCTGGTTAGCAGTCAAGTGCTTTAGGGACTACGCTACCAGAGCTCCTACACAAAGAGATAAAGAAATAAAATACTAGTAGAGACTTCAAGTGTTTCTCATGTCCTTTCTAATCACCACACTCCTGCCCAGAGGTATTATCCTGATATTTCATGCTATAGATAAATTTTTAGTTTTTTGAAGTTTACATAATGAGCTAAGGCACTGTGACTTACTTAGTTCAACCCTATGTTTATGAAATTGATTATATTGGTTAACAATGTAGTATCTTTCCATTAAGTGATTAAGAGGAGGGGTCATAAACTTAAAGTCTGAGATTCATGCTCTTTTGCTCTGAGAATAGAGTCACAGTGGATACAGAAGGTTGACTTTTTGACACTGATGAACATTTTATGGGATGCTATTTTTGGCTAATTTTTATTTCTCAGAGTGAGTTTTGGTAAAGTGTACTGTTTATTGCCTGTTATGTCCTAGGTCCTTAATGGATGAGGTACCAGTTGTATGCCATGGAATGAGGGGCAAGGTTGTGACCATTCTCAAGTCTTTCTGGGTCCATGCCTCTGGGCATTGGATTTAGAAGATCAGACACTCAAATTGCATGCCTTCTAGTGATTATGTTCTCAGGGACAGATGTATACCAAATAAAATCCTGGAGAAGTATTCTGAACTCTTTGCTGCTAGCAGTTCTGTGAAAGTGGGTGCTATCTTCTTTTGGTTACTTTGTGCCATTCTAACAGAAATACCACACGTGGATGACTTTAACAAATAGAAGTTTATTCTCTTACAACTTAGGAGGCTAGAAGTCCAAGTTTGAAGTGCCACCTCTAGGGGCTGGGTGAAAGCCCCTCAACCTTGGGCTTCAGCTCTGCCTCTTGCTCCCTGCCCACTAAAGCTAGAGTATCTCTTCACTCAAGCAGCTGCTAGCTGCTGAGGCTGACAAGCCTAAGGTCAATAAATAAAATGGCACAGTCCCAATATTACCAACCAACATGGAAAGCCACTAGTTCAAGTCCAGACACAGTCCCAAGATCAGCAGGAAATATGGCAGGCTGTTAAATGAAGAGCTGGCCACATGCACGGTCCAAGCATGCCAAAAAGTTGCGGACCATTGCCAAAGCTTCTCCTTATATCCTGGAAGCAGACCACATACCTAAGGCAGCTACTCAGCTGCTCAGGGCAGATTTCACCATGGAGTTAATGGACAGTCTCACCTTGGGTAAATTACAACCAGCTTACCAGCCACTCAAAACCAGGCCCAGCCAAAATGACACCTAACCTTAACTACCACATATGTCTCTTTCATCATTGTATCCACAGTAGTTACACATACAGGAGGTGGTCAGTAAATGACTCAATGAATGAAAAATAATCAATGAAATATCTGACACAAGAACTAGCACTGTCTCTCCCATCCTTGGCTCTTTTAAATCAGCATGCCCACCCACACATACCACCGCTTCCTAGCACATGAAATCTAGTCCCAGAGAGCAACTTGAATTTTAAATGTTGCTCCAAATTGATCATTAATAGCATTCAATTTTGCCCTTACTCTTACTGTCTCATAAACTCCTGGCCCTGTACTTCCAATTTAAATATCAGCTCTGAGTTCTGCAACCCACTTTGTTTACCCTTTTTTACGTATCAAATGACCACTCAAAGCTCTACCCACCACCTTGATTTGTCTCAGGAGAATTTCATCCTACAAGCATGGGCCCTTTGGAAGTTCACAATTTGAACAGATACTCTTTTAAATATTAAAAAAGTCATTAAGGTGAGTTCTAGATTCCAATAAAAATTACCTGAATCAGGGTTCTTCTTCCACTTAATGACCGTGTGACCTTTGCTCGATTTATTTACTTTCTCTGAGCTTTGATTTATTCACCTTTAAAGTGCTGTGAGTATAAACGAAGATAATGCAGGATAAGAGTCTGACACTATGCCTGGCACCAAGGCAGCTGCCCTTAATATTACTGTTGTCACTGCTGTAATTCTTAGCATCATCACTGACACTGATATTAGTCATCTGTGTGGGGGAATTTCTCCAGATGTGTCAGTGAACTATGATGACCCAGTTACAGAGAAGAAGGTTGCTTGGGAACAAATTAGCAAAGAAGGCCGGTGAACATCATAGATATTTATCTCAAGCTACAGTGGATGAATGATTTGTCTTTCTCCACTCGAGAGAGATTCTGTCAAAAGAACCCCTATTAGTCATGTGGGATCAGCCAGCTCTCTCCCTTGAATAGTGTCAGAAAAGAGCTACTAACAATTCTAACATTTTGTCATTCTTTTTTTTTTTTTTTTCTTCAGTATTCATTGTCAGTCATCAAAAGCTTCTTTTATGTCTACATTACCCCATAGTGAAATGAATGATTAATTAGATCACAGTTTATCTTGCGTTCAGTCTGGCAGCCTTTCTGACACTAGGGAGGTTGGCAGAACTTCTGGATAAGCTTTAGGGAATCCCAGCATGCCATTGGAAAAATATTTGCAAATCATTCCTGAAGAAGGTTCCACTCATCCATTTGAACTTGATTTCCATGAACTTTGTTTTCTGAAGACTAAATATTGAGGTGGTATTATAGATTGAATGGTTTCCCCCAAAATGGTACGTTGACATCTTAACCCCTCCCTGGTACCTATAAACACTATCTTGTTTGGAAATAAGGTATTTGAAGATATCATCAGTTAAGGGTGGGTCCTAATCCAATCATAACCAGTTGCTTTCAGGTAGACTCCTATTCAAGGTGACTCCATGTGTGTCTGAGGAGAACTGTGCTGCATAGGGTTTTTAATGGCAGGTTTTTCAGAAGTGGATTACCAGGCCTTTTTTCTGAGTTGCCTCCGGGTAAATTTGAATTTCCAACTTTTCATTTAGCAGCCAAGTACATTAACTGTTTTCATCATCCAGTGACTCTATCATAATGGTGTCCTTGGAAAAGACCAAATGAGACAGACACAGATAGAAGATGACTGTGTAAGGATGGACTTATGGTGGATCTACAAGCCAAGAAACACTTGAGACAATCAGAAGTTGGGAGAGACAAGAAAAGACCTTTTCCTAGAGCCCTTAGAAAGTACACGACCCTGACAACACTTTGAATTCATACTAGCCCTCTAGAACAGGGAGACAATAAATTTCTGTTGCTTAAAGCCACCCACTTTGTGCTACTTTATTACTCTAGCCCTATTGAACCTAATACAGGAAATCCCCTTATGAATGGTCATCAAACCACATTTATAGAAATGAAAAGGGAGAAACAAAAGCTGTTGATGAATCTATGCTGTCTTGTTTTTGTTTTGTTCTATTTTCCATTTTTTTAATTCATTGGAAAACACATAATACTTTTCATCTATATGGTGTGCTTTCTATTTTAATACACCTCCTATGGAGTCCTGAACAACAAGGGAAAGAACTGAAGATGTAATCTGAGCATATATCATTAATTTAGAGTTTAAAAGAAGTTCCCACAGGCCATGTGGGGCTTTCATCAGGGAAGCATTTATTAAGCCTGTTCAAGCAGGGGAAAACCATGACTGCAGTCAGAATAAAGTTAGTCACCTTCATGAGTAATTGAAGCTGAAACTTGTGGTGCATTAAAGAGGTCCGGCCAAATTTTGTATCCAATTATTTTGCCTTTCTTTCTGTCTTTGTTAGTTTAGTTTAGTGTGATTATCTATATAACTGGAGAAATGAAACAATTTTTTTTAAATGCTTATTGATAGTTCATGTTCCATATTGGTAAGTTAGAATTTGCTCATCACCTCACGCTGATTCTTTAGTGGCCACAGAACTTGTTTTGTCTTTTTGCAGTGGAGTCGCTGCTGGCTTATAGTCATAATGTTGTTGTTGGTTTTAAAAAAACAAAAAAACCCAAACCCACTGCCATGGAGTTGGACACAACTCATAGCAACCCCTTCTTGGGATTCTGAGGTGGTATCACTATGGAAGTAGACTGCCCAACCTTCCTTTGGAGGAGTGGCTGGTGGGTTTGAACTGCCTAACTTCTGATTAGCAGTCACATGTTTTAGGCACTATGCCACCATCGATTCTGACTTCTGGCAACCCCATGTGTACAGTGTACAATGCCTCCATAAAGTTTTCCAGGCTGTGACCTTTTCAGAAACAGATCAGCAGGCTTATTTTCTGAAGTGCCTCTGGGTGGATTTGAACTGCCAACCTTTCCGTTAATAATCGAGTGCTTAATCATTTGTTCTAGCCAGCACTCCTTAAGGTCATAATATGATAGATAACTTTTATTTCATGTAGGTTTGGTGCAAGGAATCTGCTTATGGACTGAATTTTGTCCTCCAAAATTATGTGTTGGAATACTAACCCCCATACTTGTGATTCAAACCCACCAGCCACTCCTCAGAAGGAAGGTTGGGCAATCCTACTTCCGTAGTGATACTGCCTCGGAAACCCAAGGAGGGGTTGCTATG
>NW_006921736.1:2391823-2406385 GCF_000298275.1 Orycteropus afer afer
TAACCAGAAGACTGGCGGTTCAAACCCATCAGCTACTCCTCGGAAGGAAGATGGGGCAATCTACTTCCGTAGTGATACTGCCTCGGAAACCCATGGAGGGGTCGCTATGAGTCGGGTCCGACTCGACGGCACATAACAACAACAACAACAACAACAGAAAACTAAGACAAATCCATAAGCCACATGATAAAGAACATCTGATTTTCACTGTGGACAATTTAGAAGCCCCAGTTGATGTAGCTATTATCAACGGCATGATTTAATGGAGTTTGCGTACCCTCCCCATATCACTATTGCTTATATGTGAATGAATTTCTCGCTTCCTTCCTTTCAACTATTCTTGTGAGTTCTCATTGTAGGGTCTTCTCACCTAGCCTTGGTTCCTCTGATTTTGCTTTGATCCTCTTTTCATTTCCAAGGCCCCACAAAAATGTATTAATTAGCTTTAGTTCCTAAGTATTTCTTATTTTCTGAGCCATGAGAGTTCTATTCACCATAGCCCAGGAACTATTTATTGTAGTTACAGAGGCATACATGCGAGTAAGTAACATCATTCTTGCTCTCATAGTGTTCACCACAATTAAAAGTAAACAAAAATGATTAAAATTATGATGAAATTAGTAGGGAAGTAAAGAAGGCTCTGAAATCTATTTTTTATTGCATTTTATTGAGATATAATTTAGGTACAGTGAAATACACAAAACTAAAGTGACATGGGTGAATGCAATTTTTTTGCAGTGTTCCCTCCCCTCCCCTCCCACCCCTGACAACCAACAAAGAAAGTTTTTCTCCATATATAAACTTTTCCTTGACCATCCACAACAATAAACTAATACTGTATTTGTCCTTCTGTGATTGACTTATTTCACTCAGCATAATGTCCTCCAAGTTCATCCATATTATGTGGTGTTTTGTAGACTCCACATTACTCTTTAGTGCTGCATAGCATTCCAGTATGTGTATGTACCATAGTTTGGTCATCCACTCTTCTGATATAAATCTTAGAGTTAAGTCCCTTGCCAAATATGTAATTATCAGCAAATATGAATTTGTTGCTGTCATTTTTGTTATGTGCTTTTTCATAGTGTTGATTTCTTCCATATAATTTTCTATGCTGAGTTTTGTTTATGAATCATGTTATCACTTCCTTCATTGCTATTGTTTTAGTATTTGCTGAATATTTATGTTGGTCCTCTTTTTTGATGTGAAGTTTTATCATTTTTCTTTGAGGTTACCTGTGATCTATAGTTTTCTTCCCAATTTTAGAACAGTCTATTATATCTTGTATTTGTCTTGACTTCCCTATGATCTAGAAGTTCTGTAACAGCACAGTTTTTTCCTTGTTTTTGGTTTGTAGTTGTCCTCATTTGTCAATCAATGTCTCTGGTTCCCTGTTTACAATCTTGTAGGCTTATTTACTTTGGATACTTCCATAGCTGGATTGGTTTCTAGGTTATACCATCATGTGTGTTAATGGTCAGTTGTTGGCTGTTGTTGCTTTTCTGTCCAAAGAGCACCCTTTAGCATCTCTTGTAAGGTTGGTCTGGGTTTAACAAATTCCCTTAATTTCTGTTTATCTGGAAATGTCCTAATTTCACCATCATATTGAGGGGCCATTTTGCTGGGTACCTAATTCTTGGTTGGAAATTTTTATCTTTCAGGGTTTTATATATACCATCCCATTGTCTTCTCACCTCCATGGTTTCTGCCAAGAAATCCAAGCTTAGTCTTATTGGTTGCCCCTTGTTGGTAACTTTTCATTTTTCCTGTGCTGCTCTCATGATTCTTTCTTTGTCTTTGGTTTTGGTAAATTTGATGATGATATGTTTTGGTGATTTTCTTTTGGGATCTATCCTGTTTGGGATTCACTGGGCATCCTGAATGGATATATTCTGATCTTTCATCATACCAGGAAAATTCTCTTCGACAATTTTCTCTATGGTTTTATTTGTCTCTTCTTGTTTTGGAATTCCAGTTATACGTAGGTTATTAACCCACATGAACCTTAGGGTTTTTTTCATTTTGTTTTGATCTTTTTTCTGACTTATCCCTTTCCAAAGAAGTGTTCAGGTATTTGCCTTCAATCTCGTAGGTCCTTGGAATCTGAATGAGAATGCTATCACTTTAAAATCCAAAATGGTTGCCACTTGTAAAGATTCAAATGGCTGCACCCTCAGTCACTTTATATATCCAAAATGGCTTCCACATGCAAACAATCAAAATGCTTGCACCCTCTGGACAGTGGAAAATCAACAGCTCAGGTTGTCTCCCTCCTTTCTGTTTCCCTTCCTACTTATAGGCCACCAGCACGGTTGTCCCTGCAGCCCTTGGTGACCAGGGCTGATCTTTACGTCAATTCTCAGGTCCCAATACCACTTGGAAATATTCAGGCTGTTGGTTCCGTCAGAGTAGCTGACAGTCCACAGCTCTGACCATCCCTGTATTCACTGTTTTTGTTCAGGTTTTTCCACTATTTGGTGCCTAATCCACTTCTGTATAGTTCCTTTCAAAGCTCAGGGCTCCAGGATTATCTTCTATATCTCTGTCAATTTGTTTTTCTTTTCTTTGTTGAAGAGGGTCTGTTGCTTGTCTGCTTAGTCCTGCATCTTCCTGGAAGTCAGTCTCTGAAATCTTAAAACAAGTGGATATATGTAGTCTAAGGAAGTATGAAACGTAGTCCCAGAGGGCATAATGGATAATCTGAAACTTGAAGCTTGAGTAGAAGTTAACTTGGGCATGGAGAGACCTGTGATGTAATTCAGCAGAGGGGAATTTGAAAATGTGTGAAAAGGGGTCCAGGATTGCTGAAAAGCACAGCACAAAGTGAAGAGCATCTTGGGATGAACCCCAGTAGGTGGACAGGGCAGATTATGGAGGGTTTCTTAAACCTTACTAAAGATGCTGAAAAGCATCTTTATCCCAAGGGGGATGAGAAGTAATTGTAGTGTTTTAAACATGTGGAATTAGTTATAGTACTTGCCTTTCTTCCTCCTAAATAAAATGTGAACTCTACTCTTTATCAGCATAATTGAAAATTTGGCAGAGTCTTCAGTCTGCATTCCTTACTGTTAACCAGGTTATTTGGTAGTTAAGAGCTGGTAGGAGAGAGCTATTTTGTTTTTATTTTGTGTACTTTCACATCATTGATACATATATTATTTCTGTACTGACGACAAGTTTTTTTTGTTTTGTTTTATGTCAAGTTAAAGAGATGTTAAAGCATTGTGGACTAGCTTCAATATTTTCACCAAAATTGTTAAGAATTGGGGCCAAAAAGTTAAATAAAATTCAAAGGAAGAACACTTGTCAAAACAGTTATATCTGAAAACATAAAACAAGCAACAAGAAAACAAAGAGCCAGGCTATGTCTTCCAATGAGCCTTCTTCCCTTTGCATGTGTTGATACTCAATAGTTTGTTATAGTGTCAAGGATGGGGATTTCAGCAGAGGTTTCTTTGTTGAGTCTGCTGTATTCTTGAGAGGGTAGCTTTCTTTCATGCTCATTCTGAAGATATTTTTCCCCAGGCATAAGCATCTCTGGAATTATTATGTGGGTCAATAGGAAAATATAATTTTATTTACAGAAATTCTGTTGACTTCTCAAGTATTTCAGACTACAAAGGCTTTACAGCTGAGTTGCAAAAATGAGCAGGTCTGCTTTATATCAATCATATATAGTGGTTATGTTGGTTCAATTTCTGCTCCTCTAATGGTGTAATGCCTAAGGCATTTGACTGCTAAGTAGAAAGCTGGTGGTTCAAACCCACCAGCCACTTCTCAGAAAGAAGACTGGGCAATCTACTTTCATAGAGATACCTCTTCAGAAACCCAAGGAGGGGTTGCTATGAGTCAGAACCAGCTTGAGGGCAGAGAGTTTTGTTGTTGTTAATTCCATATACCAGGCAGCACCAAAATCTCAGTTTCTTATAACTGTTGTTGTTGTTATATGCCGTCGACTCAGCCCCGACTCATAGCGACCCCTCCTTGGGTTTTCGAGGCAGTATCACTATAGAAGTAGGATTGCCCAACCTTCCTTCCGAGGAGTGGCTGGTGGGTTTGAACTGCCAGCCTTCTGGTTAGCAGTCAAGTGCTTTTAGCCACTATGCTACCAGAGCTCCCAAATATATAACTACAAGTGTTTATTTGCAGGCTCATGTATTTGCAGTTTAGCTGAAGTTCAGCAGATCTTAGTTCAATGTGGCTGGGCTTGGGTATATTTCAGACTTTATGTCAAGTTCAGGTCTGCTTCATGTGTCTTTATTTTGAAACTCAGGCTAGAACAGTAATGGTTATTTGGGGCCTGCTCTTCCCACGGTGAAGAACACAAGTTCAAAGGGCTATTGGAATCTCTCTCTGCCTCTTAAAACCACAGCTTGGACATAAGTAGCAAAAGACAAAGTAGACAAATCTGAACTCATAAATATTAAACACTTTTGTTTATCAAAGGACTTTATCAAAAAAGTAAAAAGGCAACTTACAGATTGGGAGAAAATTTGGGGAAAACATATCTAATAAGGGTATAATATCCAAAATATATATAAAACTTTTATAGTTTAACAACAAAAAGACAAAGCATTCCAATCAAAAACAGACATTCCACCAAAGAGGATATTCAAAAAGCCAGCATGCATAGGAAAAGATGCTCGATGTCATTGACCATTACAGAGATGTAATTCAAAACCACAAAAAATAAGATACACTTCCCTCCCTACTAATCTGGTTAAGATTGAAAAAAAAAAAAAGAAGAAGAAGAAAAATAAAAAATGTTGGGAAGAATGTGGAGAAATGGGAAATGGAGAAATTATCCGTTGCTGGTAGAAAAGCAAAATGTATGGCCACTGTGGAAAATTTGGCAGTCTCTCAGAAAGTTAAACATAGAGCTACCACCCAATCAAAAACAACAACAATGACAACAAAACCATTATTGTCACTGTCAAATTGATTCCAACTCATAGCAACCCTATGGGTTTTCAAGACTGCAAATCTTTATAGAAGCAGACTGCCACATCTTTCTCCCACTGAGTGGTTGGTGAGTTTGAACTGCCAACGTTTCCATTAGCTGCTAAACCTTTAACCATTGGACTGCCAAGGCTCCTAGAATTACCATATGGCCCAGCAGTCCATTTCTGTGTATATATCCAAGGGACTAGAAAAGTAGCAAAGCTAACAGAAACATGTACACCAATTGTCTTTGCAGCGCTATTCATAATAGCTAAAAAGCGGAAACAACCTAAATGTCCATCAATGGATGAATGGATGAACAAAATGTGGTACATGTATACTACTCAGCCCTAAAGAGAAGTGAAGTCCTAATACATGGTACAACATGGAAGACCCTTGAAAACATTATGCTGAGTGAAATAAGTCGATCACAAAAGGACAAATAATGTATGATTTCACTTAATGAAAAAACAAGAAGAGGCAAATGTATAAAGACAAAGTGGTTACCCAGGGCAGAAGAGGGGTGGGAGAAGGAAGGAGGCATTGTTTAGGAAGAGCTTCTATTTATGTTGATGGGAAATTTGGTGACAATAATGAGTGGTGGTTGTACAACATGACTAATTGATACAATTGGCATCACTAAACTGTGTTGTGTTGTTGTTATGTGCCATCGAGTCAGACTAAACTGTACACCTGAAAAATGTTGAATTGGCAAATGTTGCATTATATGTATTTTTATAACAAAAAGAGGAAACAAAGAAAGATGGATTTGAATTAGAACACTATCACCTTATGCCTATATTCTACTGATCAAAGCAAGTAAGATGACCAAACTCAAAGACAATAGGGTAGGGGTGCATACTCTGCCTTCTCTAAGAACATGTACTGCCCAGTTACATGGCAAAGGGCTTATGCAATTTTATCATAAAGAGAAAATGAGGCATTAGGAACAAAAGTTCAGTCTACTTTGGTGGCTAAAGTGTCACTAAATGGAAATCTCTATTGCTTTCCCCATGAGATTTTCTAAGATTGGAACTCTACAGCCATCATGAGAAAATTAAAAGGATTTGACTAGTCAGAGGATTATCTTTGCAGATATGCTAATGATAAACCTGACAACAACTGATTAAACAGCAAATGTTACGCTACTATTACCTATGATATATTGTACTCAAAAAATTTAACAGAGTTGTATTATTAAGCATTTTGTTTTTGCCACATAATAACCACTTAAGAAAGAATGTACATTCAGAGATAAAGAGTCTTCTTATGCAGTAAAACAATTAGAAATGTGAAATCAGGAGCCTGTTTCAAGTAACAGACTTGTCATTTTTAGTTAATATGAGCCTTTTTTACCCAGGCTGGCACTGAGTTAGGATCTATTTAGAGTAATAAATTAATTCATGAGTATTATTTTTGAATGAGCAAATGTGATTAGATTCTGATAGTATTCAATTTTACTCTTCAAGTTCTCTTTAAGAAGATAATACTGCTTATCCTCTAAAAAGGGATGATCAGGATTAAGTTAACCTATGGGTTAACTTTGCTAGGAAAGAAGGAAGGAAAGAAAGAAGTGAGAGGAAAAAATTAAATTTTACTGGATGCCTGCCATGTGCCCTATATACTTAAGCATTCTTTTTATCACATTTTAAAGATATTTTTTTTGCATTTTATTTTATTCCCTTCACCTAATTTAATGTGTGTCTAAAGACGTGCTTTTTGCATACCAAAAATAAACAAACTCACTGATGTTGAGCTGGTTTTGACTCATAGCAACTCCTCCATGGGTTTCCAAGGTGGTATCACTACAAAAGTAGATTGCTCAACCTTACTTCCAAGAAGTCACCAGTAGGTTTGAACTGCCAGTCTTCTGGTAAGCCATCAAAAGCCTTAGGCACTATGCCACCAGAGCTACTTCTATGGAAGTAGATAACCCAATTTTGCATGCAATAACACACAAATACATCCTAAAGGTTTCAACTACAATTTAAAATTCATTGTGAAAATTGGAAGTCAGAATGGCAGAGTAACTAAGAGCCAAAATCAGTAGACCTTAGCTGAGTTTCGTGAAGCTCTGCCTCAGTTATTTCACTTGTAAAATGAGGATGATGATAGTATCTGTGTTTGGGGATTGTTAGGAGGATTAACAGAATGAATACTTGAAACATACTTGGACAATGACTATCACATAGTATTTCTTCATATGTAAGTGCTTGTCAAATAATAAGACTTCCTGGTAGAGGATGTGTATAGGTCCTCAGTAGGAGGCCCAGTTCAACCAATTACTAATTGTAGTGGGTTGAATTTTGTCCCCAAGAAGATATTTTGAAGTCCTGACCTCTGGTAGTGTAGTGCGTAAGGCATTTGACTGCTAACCAGAAGGCTGGCAACTCAAACTCACCAGCCACTTCTTAGAAGGAAGATTGGGCTATCTACTTCCATACAGATACTGCCTCCAAAACCCAAGGAGGGGTCACTATGAGTAGGGATGACTCCACGGCAGTGAGTTTGGGCTTTTTTTTTAACCTCTGATACTTGTGAATATGACCTTGTTTGGAAATGGAGCCTTTGCAGACATAATTAAGATCAGGTCATGCATTAGGAGGGGCCTTAATTCCATGACTGGTGTCCTTATAAGGAGGTAGAAATTGGACATATACAGACACATACAGAGGGAAGAAAGCCATGTATGTGATGATGGAGGCAGAGATTGGAGTGATGGAGCTCCAAGCCAAAGAATGCCAAAGCTTGCCAGCAAACACCATAAGCTAGGAAGAGGCAAGAAAGGTTCTTTCCTGAAAGGCTTCAGAGAGAGCATAGCCCTGCTGACACCTTGACTCCAGACAGTTAGCCTCCAGAACTGTGGGACGGCCAGTTTGTGGTAATATGTTAGGGTAGCTGCCTTAGCTAGTACTGCTTTAACATACATACATGTAGGTGGCATAAAGAACAGAAATTATTGTCTCACAGTTCTGGAGGCTAAAGGTCCAAATCAGTGTCTTAGCTGTGTGGGTTCCTTCCTTGTAGGTAGTCCTTGATGTTCCTTGGTTCTTTGGAAATCCTCACACGGCATCTGTCTTTACCCCTGTGTGTGTGTCTTTGAGCCTGTGCTGCTCTTTATGTAACTTGGAAGTGATTAAGTTTAGGATCCACCCTATACTTTTATGACCTCAACTACTCAATTCATTATATTACTTTGGATTGCATCACAGAAGGTGATTGTATCCCATACATTTACATTATAGAAGATGATTACATAATGTTACATTAGGCATAAGGTCATTATATTGCATTACACTAAATTACATCCAGAGGTGTAGGGGGTTAGGGTTCCAATACATGTTTTGAGGGGCATAATTCAAACTATAACTGCAGTCCTAGGAAACTAACACACCAGTTGTGTAATTTGTGGCAAAATACTTCAGTATATGAAGCTTTAGTTTCTTTACCTTCAAAATGGGAATGATACCAGTCACTGACTGATAGGGTTGTTGTGAGGTTTACAACCATTGTTACATGGAACATGTAGGAATTGTTCATTCCAGGTGAGGCTTTGTCATCAATATCTCCTCAGGATTAACCGGTAGTAATTGTATTCTCCCAGATGTCTATATAATAGCTTTTAAATACAGCCATTTTATTTCTTATATTCCTGTTTAAAGTGTCTATGTCCCCCATATGTTAATCTATGTCTGGATGCTCACAATGCTTCTTTAGTGTTCTTTTGGATGACATAGGAGTGTGAATGTGTGCTTAAAAGGATTGGGACTACTGACATAGCCCACGTGGAAATCTTCTTTCAAGCCTCATACTGATTTTGTGTTTGCTTTGTAACATGTTTGCATTTGCTTAATGCAAAAGAGGTAAGGAAGCCGCATCTCTTCTGACCTCCTTTAACTACACAAGAGGAAGACAGAACCATCAACAGCCCAAGGCCTATGCCTATGAGGCCAGACATGCTGCCTCCCTCCAACCCTCTAACTAACCTTGACACCAACTCTTCTTCCCACAGCACCTACACCTCTCTGCTGGGTTCAGTAATTCACTGCAGTGGCCACACAGAACTCACAGATTATGGGGTTTATTAGGGAAGCAACAGGCTACTATTCAAGTTCAGGAACCGTTCAGTCTCTCTCAGCTGGCTATCCCTCAGCTGGCCGTCTCTAAGCCGACAGTCTTTCTCAGTCTCTCTCCATGGTACATCTCTCTCTCTCAGCAGTGTGTATCTATTCTCTCTCTCTCTCTCTCTCTCAGCAGTACGTCTTTCTTAGCTGGCAATCAGAGAGACTCCTTCTACCTCTAGGAGGGCTCCTTTTGAGCCCAACAGAGTAGCCAGACTAACCAATCTCAGCATCAGAATTCTATATATTCTATTTCCCTTTTCTGGGAAGCGAACTTCCCAGAACATTGCTTCATGCCCCTCACAACAGAAATACCCCAGGTGGATAACTTTAATAATCAGGAGCTCCTCAGTTGCTCATGGCAAATTCCATCATGGAGTTTACAAAGACAATGGCTGGAAAAGCCATACTATGTAATTTACTATACCATACTTAAATATAAAAATTGGTGCTCTAAATTATTATCTAAATTACTTAAAATCCTCAAGGGAAATTCATGCTATAGGAAGAGACACCTTAAGAATTCTTGTTCCTTCACACTACCCCTACCTTCACCGCACTGCTACAAACTCCCTGGGCCATCAGCACCCTATTATTTTAATAGTTAGAGTTCGAGAATTCCCATATACCAATCAATGCTCGTGACCGTATCTTATCTAGAATTCCAGACTCTAGCCTTTCCATTTCCGAGCATCAGTGGTTCTTGATTGAAGGGCAACTTGCCTCACAGAGGATATTCAGCCATATGTAGAGGCATTTTTGCTTGTCACAACTTGTGTGTAAATATGTGTGTATTGGAGGGGGATGTCGTTGGCATCTAGTGGTTAGAAGCCAGGAATGCCATTCAGCATCATACAATGCACAAGTCAGATCCTTCAACAAAGAATTATCTGACCCAAAATGTTAATGATGACCAAGTTGAGAGACCTTGCCCTGTCATGCCCAGGATGATCATGTTGTGTTTGAGTGTGCCAAATCATAGGAATGTCTAGTTTGCATTAAGATCATTACCATTTGATGTCTGATAATGCTTTCTCTGTCTCTATCTGCTGTTCTCTATTCCTTTAGTTCCCTGGAACACATCCTGGAAAATAGTAGGTGTTCAATATATATATATGAATGGAATCTACTGCTGTGAAAATGTCCTGGGTTCATGTCCTGCTGTCAATCATAGGCTTAGAAATGTTTGTTTGTTTTCCCCCTTTTGATTCAAATAGAATCAAGGAAAGCATAGGATTTCAAAGACAGCCATGCCCTTAGAAGGTGAGTCACAAATCAGATTACTGAGGTTTAGAGGAAGAAGATCCTTGCCCAAGTCAGGTATGTACTAAGTGGAAGCTGGTAAAGGATCAAGGGCTACCTCATTCTAAGTTCCCTGTTCCTTCCTGTATAATATATACACTGTGACATAGTTCTGACTTTCCTACCTGTATGTACACAGATCCCACCAGGTTCTGACATCCCTCTGTTCCATCGAACTTGTAACTTTCCTCTAAGCCCTCAAGAGTGGTAACATGGTAATAATGTTCTTATATTGACAGTCAATGTTTGTTTAGTTCACTGCTCTGTGCCATACCTCTCCTAATGTATTCCCTAATGATCTTGGGCTCCAAGAATACTTTTGTCAGACCCTGAATCCTCAAAAGGATCTGGCATACTGCAATTAAAGCTCTGAGCACATTATGCTATCATAGGTTTTGGCACGTCTCTCCTTTCCTCTACACATTGAATTCCTTAAGGGGTTGTGTCTTACTCATCTTTGTTTTTCTCAGTGTCTGGAATATAGTGGTGCTCAATGCATGTTTGAATGGATAAATGATTCTAGCAGTCATTTAACCTCTAAGTCAGTCAGTCCATTTTCATCATACATATATGGAGTCTGTGTTTGTTCTACTCACCTGTTTACTAGTTTATAGTTAGCATTCTTTTTAGCTGAGAAAATGCAGATCAAATCAGTTTAAGGAAAATATATCCACTTATCCAGTTGATTCTGACTCAGCAATCCTATAGGAAAGAGTAGAAATATCTCATATGGTTTCCTAGGCTGTAATCTTTATGGGAATAGATTGCCACATCTTTCTCCTATGGAATAGCCGTTGGGCTTGAATTACCGACCTTTTGGTTAGCAGCCAAATACTTTAACCACTGCACCACCAGGGTTCCTATAAAAAAAAAATAGAAAAGAAGTTTTATTGCCTCAAATATCTTCAAAGTTCCAGAATGCACTTGCATATCAGAAACAAAAACAATATGGTCATACTGCATTTTCTCATTCCATCTCATTCTTCTCCTTTTCAATGTTGTATTTCATTTATGACTGGAACCAAGGGCTCAAACCACTCCTGACAAGGAGCCCATGTCTCTGTTCAACTTTCAGACAAGCTTTCTTAACACAGTGATCAACATGGCCACTGCCATACCCTGAGTAACTGTTCTCTATAGCTTCTTCAGAACAGTCCTAGGAAGAACTTTAATTGGTCCACTTTGAGCCACTTACCAACTGAATCAATCACTTTGGCCAAAAGAATGGGATCACTTGGTCTGAGCTAGTCACAGGACCATCTGTCTGGCTGGGGAAAGAGGATATAGGCCCAACTGACTGTACAGAATGGATTTTAGAAAAAAAAGTGGTATTGTGTTGCCTGAAGAAGGTGTGAAAAGAATTGCTGGACAAAAAAAAAAAAAAAAAACATAGTGTATTCCCAATATATCAGAGATCCTATTGCAGCTTCAATATGCCATGTCCCCTGCCCTCTACAAGGCCTAGGATAGAACTTATACCCAAACAGTAATTGGAGAATATATATAGTTGCCAACTGCAAAAAAATATGCAGTAATTTACTATGTTGGGTATTACCAGCACACTGGTTTGTTTAGAATGATTTGCCAGCACAGTGCATGAAAAATTTCCTAGCCCATAAACAAGACATTTATGTCCTGCTAAGACATGTTTTCCTGCAGCATAATGTATTGCTTTTCTTATTGAAATGGTGAAATATGAGAGAAGTAAATGGGTATGGGATACAGTATATGCCTTCATCAGATCAGATGTATCTTTTGGAATTACCTGATTTTTACCTGGTAGGGTTTATGACAGTTCAATCAGTAGGACAGGATCCACTGAGGTCTGGGAAATGCAGTGAGTGTTTGACCAGACACAACTGAAATCCAGAACCATGGTGTCTTTGTCCTGCTTATCAGTGGCAACATCTAATTATAAGGAAGAAAATGTCAATGCTTTTTTTTTTTTTAATTGCTGAAAGGGTGGTTATATTTAATCTAACTTTACTTGCTAGGGATTACTCAAAATTATCTCCCACAGAAATATGCAATCAAACAGAGCATGAATATATGTTTTTCAAAATAGCAAACAGGATTTCTTGTTAAGAAACTTAACAAACACACCTATTCCTCATTTATTGGCTATGTTGTTATCCAACATTTTGCATTTACAATAGTAAAAATCTACATCCAATTATTTTGCATATATACCTGGATTTCCTCCCAGCATCCAACTTCCAGCCAACCGAGTCACTCATGTCTGTTTGGCTTGCAGCTGAAGTAGCCAGCTGTAAGAAGGCCCCTTGTCAGTCCCATTCGAACCACCAGTATCACTGTCTCAGTGCAGTGTACTGAGGCTGCACTGTATTGCAGTGTACGTCCTGTTGTGCAAAAGAACTTACTGAGGCTGATTTTGAAGAAGCCCTTTTGAGATGGGCCCATGAACAGCTAGAGGAGCTCAGGATGAGGTAGGGTCAGGGGAAGTTGCTGCTGCTGCTCCCCTGTACTCAAGTGCCCCAGAAGAACCAAATCCTGCAGCAGGGAAGGTGCTGGGGGTAATTCTGGACCTGGGGCCTGCAGCAGAAGATAGACGTCCTTTCTTCCTCTGCAGCTTGGACTGCTGAGCTCCTCTTCTGAGCAACTATTAGTCTTCAGACTCTGGGCCTTGGATTCTAAGCCTTCCAAGACCAGCAGCACATCATGTTTCTGGGTCCTCCTCAGCCTGCTGGGTGGCAGCAGGCATCTGGGGCTGCAGAGAGGAAAGGGTGGCTGTCAGGGGCCTGATTATGGGCAGCCCTGCCAACCCATCTTGACTCCCAACCCCACTGGTTGTCTGAACCCCAGAGCCACCCACTGTGCCCCTAGCCCAGCTGCTAGACCTCAGGTCCACTTGAACACCAGCCCTAGTAGTACGGCATTAGATTCCAGAGCACAGCAGTGTTGCAGACACAGCAATTCTGAGAATCCAAGCTCCAGGGCTGCATCCATGTCCTCCTCCTCACATAATGCTGATTTTGCATAAGAACCTAGTCTTTGTAACCTAACGATGTCAATGAGTGAGGAGAGGGTGTATTGAACCTACAGGCTCTGTAAGTCAAACTTGGTTCCCAATTTACCCCCCAGAACCAAACTCACTACCGTTGGGTCAGATCTGACTCATAGCAATCCCTCCTTGGGTTTCTGAGGGAAAAAAATAGCTTTTGGAAAGCTAAGATCTATAAGTTGCATAGTATAACTTTTCATCCTGGGATAAATTGTTCCTGAATGTAGGTGGATTGAATGTTTCTGAGACTTGAATTATGTGCAATTAAATGTAGTACAATCTAAGACTGTAAGCTTTATGAGTGTAGGGACTTCTGTTTGTTTTGTTCACTGCATCATAGTCAGGGTGGATGTAAAATTTGCTCCATAAATACTTACTGATTGAATTGTTAGATTAGTTTTGGAAACTGAAAATCTCATTTCAATCATTCCATAAATGATTGGACATACAGTCGATCTGCATTATTTGTGGGGCCCATATTTGCAAATTTACCTACTCACTGAAGTTTATTTATAACCCTAAAATCAATGTTTGCAACATTTTCATGGTCATTCATGGATACGCATGGAGCGGCAAAGCATTTGAGTCACGTGAGGCACACGGTCCCAGCTGAGATTGAACAAGACGGCCCTCTGCCTTCTCGCTTCAGCTCTCCTGCTGTAAACAAGTGTGTTTTCACGGTCTATTTGGTGTTACGTTTTTCAGAATTTCGTGCCTTTTGTTAGTGATTTCACTATTTAAAATGTTTTGTAAGGATAGTGCTGAAATGTTGTCTAGCGTCCCTAAGTTCATGAAGATTGTGATGTGCCTTATGGAGAAAATACATAGGCTAGATTGAGCTCTGTTTCACCATGAGTTATAATGCCAGTGAATGCTAACAAATGAGCATTATATTAAATAATGTGTCTTTAAACAGAAACACACGTAAAACAAGGTTATGTATTGATTGGTTGATCAAGATAGTGTGACCAGAGGCTTATAGTAACCTAGTCTTGTAATTCTGCTGGTAGCAATGAGCTCAGTATTTGCTAATTCACTATTCACTCCTCGGAAGGAAGGTTGGGCAATCCTACTTCCGTAGCGATACTGCCTCAGAAACCCAAGGAGGGGTCGCTATGAGTCGGGGCCGACTCCACGGCACATAACAACAACAACAACATTCACAGCAACTTTTTT
>NW_006921736.1:2406795-2423431 GCF_000298275.1 Orycteropus afer afer
TTGTTTATGAATCGTGTTATCACTTCCTTCATTGCTATTGTTTTAGTATTTGCTAAATATTTATGCTGGTCCTCTTTTTTGATGTGAAGGTTTATTGTTTTTCTTTGAGGTTACGCTGTGATTTATAGTTTTCTCCCCAAGTTTAGAACAGTCTATTCTATCTTGTAGTTGTTTTGTAGTTATATTATTTTAGTATTTGCTGAATATTTATGCTGGTCCTCTGTTTTGATGTGAAGGTTTATCATTTTTCTTTGAGGTTACCTTGTAATTTATAGTTTTCTTCCCAAGTTTAGAATAGTCTGTTCTATCCTGTAGTTGTCTTGACTTCCCTACCATCTACAAGTTCTGTAATGACAGTTTTTTTCCCTCTTTTTGGTTTGTAGTTGTCCTCATTTGTCAGTTTGTAGTTGTCCTCATTTGTCAATTGATATATCTGGTTCCCTGTTTACAATCTTGTAAGCTTCTTTACTCTATATACTTCCATAGCTGGGTTGGTTTCTGGGTTATATCATCATGTGTGTTAATGGTCAGTTGTTGGCTGTTGTTGCTTCTCTGTCTAAAGGGCTCCCTTTAGCATCTCTTGTAAGATTGGTCTGGTTTTAAAAAATTCCCTTAATTTCTGCTTATCTGGAAATGTCCTAATTTCACCATCATATTTGAGGGACAGTTTTGCTGGGTACATAATTCTTGGTTGGAAATTTTTCTCTTTCAGGTTTTATACATACCATCCCATTATCTTCTCACCTGCATAGTTTCTGCCGAGAAACCCAAACTTAGTCTTATTGGTTGCCCCTTGTAGTTAACTTTTTGTTTTTCCTGTGCTGCTCTCAATGATTCTTTCTTTGTCTTTGGTTTTGGTAAGTTGATGATAATATGTCTGGGTGATTTTCTTTTGGGGTCTGTCTTGTTTGGGGTTCGTTGGACTTCCTGAATGGATATATTCTCATCTTTCATCATATTAGGAAAATTCTCTTCCAACAAATCTTCCACAATTTTCTCTGTAGTTTTATTTGTCTCTTCCTGTTCTGGAATTCTGATGACATGTAGGTTATTCCTTTTGATGGTGTCCCCATGAACCTTAAGCTTTCTTCATTTTGATTTCATCTTTTTACTGATTTATTCCTATCCAAAGAAGTGTTCAGGTATTTGCCTTCAATCTCCCTAATTCTGTCTTCCATTGATTAAATTCTGCTCCTTTGCCCATTCAATGTCTTATGTATTTCTGAAAATTTAGTATTAATCTTCTGGATTTCTGTGTGTAGATTTTGTATCGTTTCTAATTTTTCATTTATTTTGTCATTTTATTCTTGTATTGTCTTTCAAAATTGTTCTAGGGTTTTCTCTGTGTTTTCCTTGATATATCTCTCAATTCGTTGAAGATACCTAAATATAATTCTTTTGAATTTCTTATCAGAGAGTTCCAGTGCTGCATCTTCCTCAGGGATGTGTTTTGGGTCTGTATCCTGGTCCCTTGTTTCTCCTGCTTTATCTTGCTTCTTTGTGTGGACTGTGATTCTCTGTTGTCTCTGAGGCATTGCGATGTTTTTGTGTTTATATTTAATTGGTGATTGTATGTTGGAGTGACTTGCCCACAATTTTCATTTTCTTTGTTTTGTTTGTATGTTACCTACACAAGCAGGGTACTGTGCTCCTCTATTTGCTAGTTGACAGCACTTATCCACTCACCACCTGTCTCCTTTCCTGTTGTCAGCTTCTTGTATGTGCCTTCCAACCTTGGCAAATAGAGCCCATTTTTAGGTCCCTGGAATCTGAATGAGAATGCTATCACTTTAAAACTCAAAATGGTTGCCACTTGTAAAGATTCAAAATGGCTGCACCCTCAGTCACTTTAAATATCCAAAATGGCTGCCACGTGTAAACATTCAAAATAGCTCCACCCTCCAGACAGCGGAAAGTCAACAGCTCAGGTAGTCTCCCTCCTTGCTATTTCACTTCCTAGTCATAGGCCAACAGTACAGTCGTCACTGCAGCCCTTAGTGACCAGGCTGATCCCTAGGTCAATTCTCAGGTCCCAATATCACTTGGAAATATTCAGGCTGTTGGTTCCATCAGAGTAGCTGACAGTCCGCAGCTCTGACCGTCTCTGTACTCACTGTTTTCATTCAGGTTTTCCACTAGTTGGTGCCTAATCCACTTCTGTATAGTTTCTTTTCTCCTGGAAGGATTATCTTCTGTATCTCTGTCAAATGGTTTTTCTTTTATTTGTTGAAGAGGGTCTGTGTTGCTTGTCTGCCTATTCCTCCATCTTACTGGAAGTCAGTATTCACAGCAACTTTTTAGAGCAATAACTATCACCAAACCAAAACCAAACTCACTGACATTGAGTCAATTTTAACTCATAGTGACATAGGACAGAATAGAACTGCCTCATAGGGTTTCCAAGACTGTAAATCTTTATGAAATCAGACTGCCTCATGTTTCTCTCACAGACAGGCTGATGGGTTCAAACCATTGACCTTTTGGTTTGCAGCTGAGTCCTTTAACTGCTGTGCCCCAGGGCTCCTTACAACTATCATAAATAACAAGAATTCAGTGTATACTTAAAGAGAATCATAGAACCACTCATTGCGTATATTAATTTATTCACTTGATCTATATAAATTTAATGAGAGACTACTTTCTCACTCAATTTTGAAGTCTAAGTAATGCAGACAACATTAAAGCCTGGCTGGATTAGTCAGCACTCAATAATTAGTAAGTGGCCAAAACTCAATTCAAATTATCTTAAGCAAGGCAAAGGTAGTGTATTGATTTGTTTTGAAAAATCCAAAATGGTCAATACAATGTCAAGCATAACTATATCCAGAGGTCTAAATGATATAAACTAGATTCTGCCTCTCTCTTCCCTTTTCCATCTCTGTTTTGCTCTGTATTGCCTTAATTCTAAGGCTGTCTTCATCTGGTAGCAAAGATCAGAAGCCCCAGGCTTAAATTAACTTTACTGTTAGTAATCCCATAAAAATAAGTAGAACTCTCTTTCTCCAATGCCCATTGATTTCCAAAGAAGGACTCTGATGGCCCACTTTGGTCATGTCTGGATCAATAAATATGTCAAGTGGTAGGGAGGAAACGGATACTCTCATCAGCCTGCTCATGACTAGAACAAGAAAGGCATAACCAATATTAGCAGCCTATGGGACTCACATGGAGCAGAAAAGGGACATACTGCCAAAGGGAAGGACAGAACAATCACCATAGCTATCCACATACGCACTGCATTTCATCTAACAAGCTTCTGGTGCAGAGCACTGATGGATATCTGTGGTGAGCTTTTCCATCTCCCTTTTGAGCACACTGAAATTCTCAAGGCTGAAGTTATTTGCTCAAGGTCATCCAGAAAGTTAATGACTAATCTATGAGATAACTAAGATCTACAGTTTCCTAGTTTGGAACTTGTTCCCACTGTGCAATTTGGCCTCCCAGATGCCCTATAAACCCACTTCCCTTTTTCCTTTTCATTTCAAGCATAACTATTCTCATTTAGTAAATCATATCCTATTACAGAATTATAAAATTGATTGGCCAAGTGCATTCCACATATAGTATAAAACTGACCTGTGTGTCATGTGTTGCATTTCCATAACCTGGGTAAGCCCAAGAAAATGAACCGTGACTTAATAACACGGCAGAGCCAGGATTATGTGAGGGCGGATTTCTTTTAACTTATTCTTTAAGATATGGGTGATTTTTAGACATCACACTCTTCCTGAGATGATTTAAATCAGTTCAATAACAGGAGTTTGTGCTTTATGAGCTGAAACTCTTAGTCGATAAACCCAATGGAGATCATTGCAAGAAACGAGGCTCTGTGTTCATTTCACAGTCCCTCTTGACAGTTTCTATCGTCCAGCCAGTGCACACTGGTGATATTCTTGACCTTGCTCTCAAAATTTTATGAAGAGGTAAATGATATGAGGGGTCATGGAGAATGGAAAAGAACATAGGGTGTGGAGTATTTCAGACTGTATGACTCTGACAAGGTATGTCATTTCTGCACATCAGGGAGAGTCTCCCTTTGCACATCTGTGAAATGTGTATGTTTAGAACACAAATGCTAGGCATGTGCCACCAGTATTTGGTAGCTTTATTACTACAATGAGTGAAGGTGAACTTAGCATGATTACACACTAGTACCAGTACCAGTTGACAGTGAATTGACTGACTTACAGTGACCCCATATGTGTGAAAGTAGAACTGTGCTCAATATGGTTTTCAATGATTGATTTTTCAGAAATGGGTTATCAGGTTTTTATTCCAAGGTGCCTCTGGGTAGACTTGAACCTCTAACCTTTTGGTTAGCAGCCAAGAACATTAACCAATTGTACCACCCAGGGGCTGTCGACTTACAGAGACTGGAAAATGACCCTTTCTTCAGACTACTACATTTTGAGACCTTGGGTTTATAAACGCATGAATTTGCACCAAAATAGATTATAAGTAAGGTATCAATGACTACAAGCTAGAAAACAAAAATTACCCTTTCCCTAAAATGAATGAAGGAAAAAGAGCAATTAGTCACACAATTAGTTCTCTACACAACAAGAAGAAAATATATGAGATAGTAAAATTATAGCATGAAAAAGGGAAAGAAATAAGAATTGCAAAGATTTTCTTTTTAGTTACATTGAGCTTTCAGGAGACATGCACAAAACTTCTGGGGTTATAATTCATTGAAACCATTGCAGTAAAGTGAGGATATAGTCACACTGATTAAGGACATGGCCTAACATTTGTTCATCATTTCACAGGGCCTGAGGTGATTTTAAGTCTTTTTATTCTTTTTTTATGTTTTATTCTAAAACCACAAGGATTTACACCTATGCAACCACCTATCTTGGTGGTTCTACCTATCTTGGGATAGGTTTTAAACGATGTCTAACAATATGTTAGTAGGAAAGAAACATAATGTGTGTTTATGATGAAGGTTAGATAATGGGTTATTTGAATTTGCTTCTATATCATTTTATCACTTTTCTACAGAGGGAATATGACATTGTCAGAAAAAAATAATTGTAGAATAACAGCAACATACAGATAATAACATAACATGATGACAGCCTAAAAATGAGATGTTATCTTTTTCTCTTTCATGTGTCTCTGATGTGGCATAAAATACTACAGATATTATCAACTATGGTTTGATATTAAGTTATTCAAGTAACCTATGTAACTCATGTTTTGTAGAAAATAGAAGGATTTCCAAATGATGTAATTCGGGGCTCTTTCAGTTGCAAATGATATTAAAACCAGTTTAAATTGGCTTAAGCAAAAAGATTTATTGACTTGTATATATCAAAACACAGACACACACACCTAACAATGGAATAATAGCTTCAGGCATAGTTGGATCCAAGTGTTCAGTGTTATCATGACTACCCTTCAAGAAGACCCTTTGCTGTCTTTTGGGTTGGTCTTTCTATATGGAGACAAGGAGCTACCCCAGTTCCTGTTTTTATTTTATCATCTTAATTACCTTCAATTCAATACAACTTTTTTCATGTGGTTGGTTCTAAACAAAGTCCTGGTATTGAATCTCATTGGACTAACTTGGGCCACATTATGGTACCTGAGCCAGTTACTGTAGCTAGGAGAATAAAATATGCTGATTAGGTGGGTCTGGGACACATGATCTCCATAGAAGATGAGAGTTGGGGTCAGTCATAGTCATTCTATACTAAGCATTGAGATGATAGACTCCCCAACGTATTAGGAGTGCTTTTACAAGATGGAGAGGTAATTCAACATCAAGAAAACCAGAAATTAGTCAAGAAGGAAGCTGAAAGTCTGAGGTTAGGCTTAATACCAGTTAGTGTGGTCAGGACTATCCAAAGTGTTACAAATATGATTGATGGTTTTTAGAGAACAGGTATTTTTCAGTCCAAAATTAGGAGTCAAAAAAAGGTGATACTGCCCTCAACCAACTAGTTTTGAGTGAATTCTATGTATACAAGAGCCATGCATTCTTTCACTGTTTGAAATTTTCCTATTCCCACCATTAAGCTTGCTATGTGTTTTCCAAATTAAATGATGTTAATATGTTAAAATAAGTACTCTTTCTGTAGGCTGTCAGAAAAACTCATAAAAGTGAAAAATACTGTATTTTAAAGGGTTTTTGGTACAGTAAAAAAAACAAAAAACACCAAACTCACTGCTGTTAAGTTGATTCCACTCGTAGTAACCTCTCCTTGGGTTTCCAGGAGGCATCTCTAAGGAAATAGATTGCCCAGTCTTCCTTCCGAGGAGTGGTTGGTGGGTTTGAACTGCCAGCCTTCTGGGTAACATCAAATACCTTAGGCACTATGCCACCAGAGCTCCCATTTGGTACAGTAGAATAGCATATAACTACATGAAGTGATTTTTTTTATTGCTTTAGTGAAGTGACAAACTTACCAGAATAGACTAGGATCGTGAGCATGTCACATCATGTCTCTGGACCTGCTTCCTTATCTTTAAAATCAGACAAGATAATCTCTAAGAACATCCATAATCTAAAATTCTATTATTTTGTGAATTACTTGACCATTTTTTTAACATCACAGTTCTCAAAGTGTGGTCCCTGACCCATAAGCATGAGCATTACCTAGGAAATTTGTTACATGCAAATTCTGGGACTTTCCTCCCACACACAGACCTAAAGATTCAGAAACTTTAGGGGTGGATCTCAGCAATCTGTATTTAATCATATCCTCCAGATGATTCTAATGTTTACTAAGGTTTAAGAACCACCAGTTGAGTTCCATGTCCTTATCAACAATTTTATAGCAATAAAAACTTCAGTAATAATTTTATCCTAATAGTAGTAATATTTTTTTTTCCAGTTGCTGTCAAGTCAGCTCTTATTCGTGGCAACCCCATGTGTGCAGAGAGGAACTGCTTCATAAGGCTTTCATGGTTGTGACCTTTTGGAAAGACCACTAGGCCTTTCTTCCAAGGTGCTTCTGGGTGGCTTTGAAAAGCCAACCTCCCAATTAGTAGCTGAGTGCTTAACTGTTTGCACTACATATACCAGGCACTGTGCTGTGCACAACTCATTGAATGATCATAACTCTAGACCTTAGTGATCTAACTCTAGTTAGACTCTTGTTACCGGCCTTTTACAGATGAAGACATTGAAAACAAAAATGAAGTGCTCAATCAAGGTAACATAGCTAGCAAATATCACTTCCTCTTATTTACCTACACCATTCTTTAATTTCCACACTTGGAAAGGCAACTCTTCCCACATAGCAATATGGTAACCATAGACACAGAGACTTTTAAAGTAAGAAAGACCTTCACTATTTTATTGTATATTCAGTTGAAATATATTCTGTCCATTTTATTTTTCGTTGTATGGAAAACAAGGAAGATGGAGTTACTTTTAAAAAAAAACCCACAATGGTAATGCAATATGCCAATCACTATTGTGTTGAGTGTTTAGAGGCTTGGGAGCTAACCCATCCTTCTGTCTGTGGCCCATGCACCTGTAAACACCTGGTTGTTTTATCTGACTAACATGCAGCACCAACAGAGTATGCCATGCATTTTTAACATTAGAGCTCATCATGTTGACTGGCTCAGTGATTTAGGCAGGTTCACATTCTTTCCAGCATCGTGGTTAATGCCAGCAGAATTAGTGCAGCTTATCTTAGCACAGCTTTTCCCATGGCCCTGATATGCACAGTAAGCTCTGGTATGCATAGTACCAAAGAATCCTTTCTGTGTAGGAAGGAACCTGATATATTTGAAGAAACATTCAATTCCTTTCTGCACCACTGCCTTTTGTGGTCAAGCTTATGTCACTGGTTGGTGGGAGAAACTTCTTGAACAGGTAGGATCCTTCCATTAAGGGAATGGCTGTTTTTTTTTTTTTTTTCTTGTCTTGATTTTTTTGTTTTCCCTTCTTTTTTTAAATTTTTATTTTGATTTGGATGAAAGTTTACAGAGAAAATTCATTTTCCATACAGTAGTTCATAAACATTTTATTTCATGACATTGACTGCAGTGCCCCACAATATAACAGCTCTCTTCCCACTTCCTCTCTGTAGTGACCTCTTCCTTGTGTCTTTCCCTCCCATGCACTCTTGATGCCCCCTGGAGCTATCTCCCTGTACAAACACTGCCCTTCTGTTCTCCGCACAATTGATCACTTCAAGGAGTGTTTCAACCTGATGTAAATGTTCACCCTGTATGTCTTTCTGTCTGCTATTTGGCTGGAAGCCACAGGAGTGAGTTCATTTCCAGACCTGAAGAGTAATCAGTGGGGCCATAGTGTCAGGGTCTCACCAGGCTCTATCAGATCAGCAAACTTGGTCTCTTTTTCTATGATTTTGAGTTTTGTTCTACATTGTTGTCCCCTCTATCCAGGGTCTCTTGCACCAACCTCTCTCCATGTGGTTGACAGTGGTAGAGGAGCACCATTTAGTTCTTCTGATCTCATAGTCATATGGCCAACTAGTCCCTTGGACTAATTGTTTACATGCATCTTTAATTTTCTTCATTCTTCTTTGTTCTGGAGGAGAAGAGATGCATTGTTGCATATAGATGGCCACTTGCAAGCTTTGAAGGCCCCATTCACTAGTCACCAAAGTAGGATGCAGAGCAGTGTTTTTGTGTAGTACGTTATGGGAATGGCTGGTTCTTGAGCCAAATTCAGCCCCAGCAAAGCCTCATTCTCATTTTGAGGAGAAAGCAGTTGCCACTGAAATTCATTTTTATCTTCATTTTTTCGTGTCCAGAAAGCTCATCTTCCTGTAACCAGGTCTCCTGGTTGCATGCACATGCCTGTAGCCCGTGCTACTCTTTGGCACAAAATTTCTTCTGAATGATATGCCTGTATGGTAGGCATTGTTCTAAGATGGCCCCTCAAGTTTCCTGCTCCCTGGTATGCGTGCCCTGAAGAATCCCTTCCCATTTAGTGTGGGTGGGAATTACCTAATTAAGGGAACCCTTTTAAAAGATAATCTAATGGTCAAAGATAGAAGTTTAAGAAATTCAAAGTTGCACAGACACTCTTTACCTTGCCATAAAGAACAGCTGCAATTTTGTAGGTAGGACCATGTGGAAAGACCCTAAGAGCAGCCTTTCTGGGAATTGAGAGGAGGGACCCCAGAAGAACATGTGCAAGAAAAAAGGAACCTCAGTCATTCAGCCAAAAGGAAATGAGTTCTGCCAGCAACCTGAGGGAATTTAGAAGCAGAATTTTCCCTAGTTGAATCTCCAGATGAGGATGCAGTCAGCTGACAATTTGATTTCAACCTCGTGAGACCCTGAACAGAGGACCCAGCTGAAATGTGACAGAGTCCTGACACATGGAAATGATGAGATGATAAATTTGTGTTGCTTTAAGCTGGTAAATGTGTAGTAATTTGTTACACAACCATAGAAAACTAATACAGGGTTCAACATGCCTAACCCTCCATCCACAATACTACACCATGTAACGGTAATTTCTAAGACTTTTATACAAAAAAATGAAATAATCTGGCTTCATAACAAATGGAAAGCAACCCAGAAGTGTTGTGATTCTCATAGACAATTAAGTTAGGAGGATGGCATATCGTATTATCATTGTCCCTTCTTGCTTCTTAACCAGTTTATTGGCCATCTCCCACATCCAATATTATATTACACGTCTGTTCTGTACAGTTTCAGTCTGTGACTTTTTCTGACTTCCGATGTGTTTAGATAGGATTCAAAAGTACAGTAATGTGTTTGGATTTTTTGAATTATTGAAACACTATCATTCTATCAAAAAGTACTACAGTGTCTCTAAGATTTTTTTTCTTTTTACTGTCTATATTTGCTGTTTTAGAGAACTTTAATTTTTTTTTTTTTATTTTACAATACCATTGTGATCAAGTTGACTCTGACCCATATTGACAATTAACGATGGTGTAGAACTTGCCCCATAGGATTTCCAAGGCTGTGATCATGACAGAAGCAAATTGCTTACACTTTATTGCCATGGAGTAGCTGGCAGGTGCGAACTACCAGCCTTTCAGTCAGAAGCCAAGTACTTAACCAAACCACTGTGTCATACAGTTCCAGCTATAATCAATGGTATAAAAGCCAACACAATTTATGTATAATTTGTTTTCTCAGAGAAAATTGTTTATTTAAATTGTGGTAAATGCAATTTAAAAATATATAGACCACTCAACAGACATGAAACCTATAGCAAGTGAAATTATAGACTTAACTTTTAAACTCATCAATATCACTTTTAATTTTTTTATTAAGCATCTTTAAACCCAATTTGAAAGCACCAAAGGTCAACACAAATCTCGCTCTTTCTCTCTCTGGTTTTTTTTTTTGTTTTTTTTTTTGTATTCTAGATTTTTAATGAGTTTATGTTCGAAAGAAAAAGAAAGGGAGACTGTAATTGAAACTGTCTCTCCTAATACCACCAAGTCCTATTTTAAAAAATTGTTCTATTATTCAACACTTCCCATTTGTTTTGCCTTAGAACTGAGATTCAGTTATCACAACCTGATGAAATTGAATTCTAACTTAGAAGGCTTTATCAAAAATATCTCAGCTCAAGTCAGGAAAGGCAAGCTGTCATCGGGCCTATTTCTTAGTCTTTTCTCTAAAATGAAAACTGGCCAGATAGATGCCTTTGGGGATCGTCTGGGGAGAGCAGGTATGACCACCATGGTCATCAGCATTCACAGTGCTGTGATCACGTGCTTTGCTAGCTGCTCCTCTTTTGGTGAAAGGGCATTGGATATAGCTTGGAACTTGCTCCCCAGGGAACCCTGCTCTCCGGCATTACCCAAGTGAAAGAGACTGGATCATCTCACAGTTCCATCATGTCAACTTTATTTTCCTTTAACCTGTCACAGTGAAGGAACTCAAAGTTTTTTTTTTTTTTAATGTATTTTGTTTGTTTCATTTGTAAATGTATAGCTCGCATAACATTTTCCATTTCAACATCCTTCATATGCACAATTCAGTGACATTATGTTCATCATGTTGTGCAACCATCACCATTAACCATTTCCAAATTTTTCCATCACCCTTAACAGAACAGCACAGTCCCCTAAGCAAGGAGTTCCTGTTTTTCTGCATTCCCACTTGCCCCTAATCAACTTTGGCCTGCATACACTTGCCCATTCTAGATATTTCATATAACTGGGATTATTTACAATATTTGTCCTTCACTCAACATGATGTCCTCAAGATTCACTCTGGTTGTGGCATGTATCAATACTTCATTCCTTTTTGTAGCTGAATGATAATCCATTATATGTGTGTACCACATTTTGTTTGTCCAGTGCACACTGTCTCAACTTCTCAAGGCTGAGCAGGACTATAAATACTCGACAGCCACTTTCCTTATCCATGTACCCATGCTGACCCAGTTACATTTAAGTAGAAACCTTGCTATTGCAATTAACCATTATTCCTGGAATTATTATATTTCAGGCATGTGAGGTAGTATATTCATTACATATTGTGTGTTAGACTGGGTTCTGTAGACAAGCAAAACCAGTAAAGCTTATAGAGAGAGAAAGAGAAAAAGAAATTTATCTTAGGAAAATGGCTCACACACTTATAGAAGCTGGCAAGTCCCAAGTTCTTGGATCACAAGTGAAGCTGGAGGCTTTTCCCAACTCACACAGCTATAGGGGCTGACAAGCTCAAGGTAGGCAAGCAGTAGACTGGCTGTTGACTCCAACAAATAATGAATCCAAGATCTTCAGGCCGAATGGTGGATTGTTCACTCATGGACTGTTGTAGGCAGCACAACATAATCCCAATCCATAGAAGACAGTCTCTTTTCCCAGGATGTCCATAAATATATGGGGAGCAGGCCACACCCTTAGGTAAACTCCCTTTCAATGGATTGGCTGCTCAAAATATATACATCTGATCCCATCATTGCAACAACCCACATCACAGTTGCTTAAACTACACAGAATTGTGGTCCAACCAAGTTGACACACAGCTCCAACTATCAATATTGCTTCATAATAAATTATTTCAAAGCTTAGCAGCTTAAAATGTTAGCCAACATGTATCATATCACAGTGTTTCTGTGGATCAGAAATTCATGATGACTGAGCTATGTGTTCCAGCTCAGAGTCTCTCGTGAGGGTCTCTCTTTATGTTTTTGGTTGATTACTCTTGCTACTAAGTGGTAAATGAATGACCATTTTTTGTTGCTGTTATCTTCCATTCCTCTTTCATCATCTTACTGGTCATGTATCACTTACTCTTCTTTTCCTCATACAAATAGTTCATTATTATAACCAAAATAGCACTCACAGAATACAAATATTTACCCAATTCTTGCATTTTCTCAGCCTTTACCCCATTTATAATTATGCTTTACCTGGCAATGCTTTTCTTGCTATTATCCATATGGCAAAGTGCCAGCTTAGCTTTTATAAAAGCTAAGTTAAAATGAGGTTAGCAAAAGGGAGAAGTCAAGGCAGTGGTGGAGGAAAAAGGAGGTCAGAGAAAGAGGATACTGTGAGGTTTCTCATCATTATCCAGGTAAGTACCTTTACTTTGTTCTATATCACACACCCAACCATGTGGTGAGGAGGTGTGATTGCAACACATGCTATCAACCAAAGGAGGAGGTGTCATGTTTAGAAGCTCCCAGGATATTCCACATTCTCCCTCATTAACTTTCCCAAGACTCGGCAATCTAACTTGTAAATGATGATATTTAAAAAAAAAAAAAAAAACTGTTCTAAAGACAGAAAGAATATAACACAAACCCAATCAGTATCAGTTCTTCTGTCCTTAAATAGAGTTCTGTCTGGTGTGATATGATCACTAATGTACTTGGGTAGCCAGTGTGGGGGGGAAACTCCAGATAATATAAGGAGAGAGTGAATTTATTGAATGACTACCAAGAGACTTGGGGAATTTGAATGGAAGTTTAGTAAAAAACACTTTCAGGATAAAAACAGAAGTCAGTATTAGTCCATGACTTAAGATGCAACATCTAGTTCAATCTTCTTGGGGTGTCACTTCTGGAATGAATAGGCTCTAGCATGATTTTTTGGTTTCTTTTTGCATTGTTGTTCTTAAAATTTTCAAGAGAGCTTTTTGATCTAGGTTGCCACTATGTAGTGAGGAGAAGTAATATTCCAGAAGGAAATCAGAATACTGTTCATAAAAGTGATACCTTCCCTTTTCTCCCCCTTGTTCTACTCCCATACACCCTACAAGGGCAGGGGTGGGGTATTGTATGCACGAATGATATTAAATCTTAGGGAAGCAGCATCAAGCCTGTGGACACTATCAATCTCCAAAACAGCCAGAAAGATGCCTAACATACTTTTAGGGTACTCTGATCAGTAAATTATGAGAAGCCACATGTCACATCTTTCTACATAATAACCTCCAGTTCAGGAATTACATCCACCATAAATCCTTGAGATCACAGGATGTAACCACACTTAAATTTTCTTACAACTAAAGCGAGCCAGGAATGTTCCGCTTGAATCCAGCAGAGCCTTTAGCAGATTCTTCCAATATTGAATCAATTCAGCCTTGACATTAATAAAAAAATATTTGATTTTTTTGGCCTGTTTTAAACTCAGATAGGTATCATTATATGCAAAAAGTGACTATATAAGGACGAGTTATCTTCAGAGTAGGTAGCATCGTTCTTAATATCACTTGTGTCTATATGCCACTTGGGTTCTGTTGAAGCTTTTTCTCAATAGATTCTGACTATCCAAGTCAAACACATTATTGCTGGTTCCTTGAATTAGCTTGTCAGAAAGAATAGATCAGCTGGGCTATTGGTCTTTTCCTTGGCCAAAAGTGATGACTCTGCACTCAAGATTGTCTGAATACTTTTGTCTGTCTTTCTTGTTCTTTCAGTCATTTATAGAACACAGTCATTTCCTTAAATGCCAAACACAATTTATACAATATAGCTTGTTTATTAAACTGATCAGAAATTGAACTCTTCGTATAGATGCTGGCATACTTTTCACTTTCCTGGTGATGTGGCATAAATAACTTTGTGTGGTCTTCCAAAACTCTCCCACCTAATACCTTTGCAATACCTAATATCTTTGCAAGATCTCTCCCTTTGCAAGAAATTTGGTGTGACGAATGAGATTCTGACCTTCTAATCAAATGGCTTCCCTTGGGCAGAGCATCATGGTTCAGAGCACAGGTTCTGGATTCAGAGAGACCAGAATTCAAATCCTTGTGCCATTTCTTTCTAGCTGTGTGACTTTGGGCAAGATACTTAATTTTTCTGGGTCTCTGTTTCTTGGTCTTCAAATAAATATAATACTAATAGCTGAAGTTGAAGGAATATTTTCAGTTGCCATGGAATCAGTGTTGACTCATGGTATATCAGAGTAGAACTATGCTCCATATGGTTTCCAATGGCTGATTTTTCAGAGATAGATGAGCAGAGCATTTTTCCAAATCCACCTCTGGGTGGATTTGAACCTCCAATCTTTCAATATTTTGGTTAAAAGTTAAGTGTTTTAACCATTTACCCTACTGAGAGAGTTCTTAAATAATACAGTATGTGTTAAGTCCTTGGTACTGTGTCTAGGGCATAGTAAGAGTTCAAAAACTGTTAACGCTATTATCAGCAGCAGCTACAATTCACTCTTACAACAGGCTTCACAGGCTTCCCCCTTTCTTTTACATAAACTGTCTTTGGTTATTTACTGCATTCATAAGAGAATGCATTGTCCCTGCCTTTTAAATAATAGATATCCAAGTGTTTCCTTTTGAAGGGAGGAAGGAAAGAGAAACTCCAGGGAGCAAGAGAGGACTTCTTCACAGTCTTACTCTAATTATGTTAATAAGGAAGAAAGTTAGTTTTACTTAGAGTCTATATACACTGTTGCTGATCTGTGAAATGAAGGGCTTTGGATTTCTGCATTATTTGATGATAACAATATAAAGCTCTATAAAGCTAGTTTAAATTCAGCAAAAGTATCATTAGCCCAGTGTGCCAAGGAGGATTCACAGTGAATTATTATGGTTATAACTGCAATCAAAACTCGAGGTAAGGCACATGCCAAGGGGAATAACAACAAAAACAGTAATAATAAATAGAGTGTATTCGATATGTTCCAAGTACTTTCCATGCATTTACCCATTTAATCTTTGCACCAAGCAACATGGTTCTCCAGAGGCATAAAAATACGGCAAGAGCACACAAGTATGGAGTCAGATATACTAGATGGGATACTGGGACAGGAAATGTTCTGGAAAAAAAAAAGGACATTAGGTAAAAACTAAGGGAAGAATGGACTTCAGTTAATACACCTACTCCTCATTTATCGACCATCATGATATCTGGCATTTTGCATTTATGACTGTAGTAAAAAATCTACTAATCTGCACACGTATGACATACATCTGACAGTAACAAAATGAGGTACAAGGTGCCAATAATGCTGGCTGCGATAATGTGTTATGTGTCAACTTGGCTGGGCCACGATTCTCAGTGGTTTGGCTTTTATCCAATGATGTAGTCATCCTCTATTCTGTGATCCAAAACAGGCTTTCTCCATTTTTTCATAATGCCAGTTTTCACATAACAACCTGGTCTTTGGAACCTAACCATGTGAGGAGTGGACATGATAATGTTTCAGTATTGGTTTATTAATTGTAATAAGTGTACTACAGTAATGTTGTTGTTAAGTGCCGTGGAGTCATTTCTGACTCATAGCGACCCCTCCTTTGGTTTCTGAGGCTATATCACTACCGAAGTAGATTGCTCTACCTTTCTTCCGAGGAGTGGCTGGTGGGTTTGAATTGCCAGCCTTCTGGTTGGCAGTCAAGTGCCTTAGGAACTATGCCACCAGAGCTCCCCTACAATAATGTAAGCTATTAATAATAAGGGAAATTGGGTGTGGGGTAACAATAATTTTCTGTACTATTTTTACAGTTGTTCTGTGAATCTAATACTGTTCTAAAAATAAAATTTATTTTGAAAAATAGATGGTTGACATGATAATTAAGATAATGCATATTCAAACATTTTGAATGTATTGATTTAATTCTTACAACTACTTCAAGAAAGTGCTTTTGTTATTTAATCTTCATAATAATCCTTTGCATTGTCTAATACATTTATTATCCTTATTCTCATTTTTCTTAAGGATTTGAAGAAAATGAATGACCTTAGGGAATAGGTGAGCATCCAAAATTATATGCTAATTGCTATGTATTTCTTTTACTTTCTGGAAAGGGTGTCTAAAGCACTCATCCTGCCTTCATATCTTTATGGCAGTTGGATCTTTACACAACATGTTCTCTGGAGATTTAGTTGACATCCCATATGATTTAATGTTTGAATTTTCCAGTGTAAATTCAATGCAAAAGAATTTCTGCCTTGCAGGTCACAATTGTAACAACTCAACAAAGGGTCTCAAGATTCCCATTTCCCATACTCCCTACAGGGGCAGAGGTGAGGGTATTGTATGTATGAATGATATTAAATCTTAGGGGAAATAGCTTCAATCCTGTGGACACTGTTGTTGTTGTTGTTATTTGCCATCGACTCGGCCCCGACTCATAGCGACCCCACCTTGGGTTTCTGAGGCAGTATCACTACGGAAGTAGGATTGCCCAACCTTCCTTCCGAGGAGTGGCTGGTGGATTTGAACCGCCAGCCTTCTGGTTAGCA
>NW_006921736.1:2426635-2430371 GCF_000298275.1 Orycteropus afer afer
TTTTCTTTGTTGAAGAGGGTCTGTGCAGTCTTTCTGCCTAGTCCGCCATCTTGCCGGAACCAAGGCTATAAATCTTTTGCGAAAGCACACTGCCACATCTCTATCCCAAAGCAGCTGTTGGGTTCAAACTTTTGATCTTTCAGTTAGCACTTGAGTACTTAACCACTGTGCAACCAGGGCTTCTTATATTGAGTAATTGGTGCCTAAATCTCCACCAAGCTCTGAGAGTCTCCATTGTGCTGTTTCTCTGTTAACTTTAACTTCTTACTGCCCATGAACATTACAAATATAACTTCATTTCAACTTCTCAGCTCCAAATGTGAAATCCTTTTGAGTGTCCTTGATATTGCTGGAAGATTTCTAAATAGCAGTATTCAGTTTGTAAGCATTCGGTTTTTTTTTTTTTTTTAATTATTTTAAACCAAGATGTTCTCTAAAAGGATTTATAACTTACCATTAGAAATCCTCTTCATTACTCTTTAGCCCTTTAGGATTTTGTACAGATTACTAAGGGGATTTCTTTTTATCACTAGGGAAATAGGGCTGCAGCTATTATAACTTAAAAAATAAGTCTTAAGCATAGCTTGACAGTGAGAAACACATTTATATTCCCCTGTGGAACAGGTTTTCTTTTAACCCAACACATTTTCAGAAATTATTTTTATTAGACAAGAACTATTGTAAAATAAAACCCAGAGGAGTTAAATCTACCTGTGTATACAGTTATCTAATATGGCAATATTGAATGCTAAAATATAGTTTAGGAACTACAGTGCTTAGGAAGTTGTGATGTCCTAGCATTCCGTTGTCAGTTGCCATGGAATCAGATCTGACTTGTGTCGACCCCATGTACAACAGAATGAAATGTTGCCCGTCCTGTGTCATCTTCATGATTATTGATAAAATGAGTCCATTATCCTCACCACTGTGTATATTGACTGCCTTCCAACCTAGAAGGCTCATCTTCCGATATTGTTATTGGACAGTATTCTGTTATGATCCAGAGGGTTTTCATTGACTAGCTTTTGGAAGTTGTCCTCCGGGCCTTTCTTCTTAGTCTGGAAACTGCCAAAACCTATCCCCCAACAGTGAACCTGTGGTATTTAAAATAACAGTGGCATAGCTTCCAGCATCAAAGCAACACACAAGCCACTGCAGTATGACAAAATGACAGATGGGTGGTCGTGGAGCCTTATATCACCTTTCTTTTCCATCTTTGCCAACAGCAATTTTATATAAATACAGATGTCTTTATAGCCTCTGTCAGAGTGGTAAAAATAACAAGAACTCTGTAAGGAGAGAAATGATATATTTCTTTTACTCTTCAACACTTCCTACGCTTGGCTACTAACTGAAAACCTGGCAATTGAACCCATCACTTGCTCCATGGGAGAAAGATGAGGGGACTCTGCTTCTGTAAAGATTCCAGCCTTAAAAACTCTATGGGGCAATTCTACTCTGTCCTATATGGTTGGTATGAGTCAGAATGGACTGTTTGGCCCACCCCAACGTCACCAACAACTCTAGTTCTACTTCTACATCCAGGTCCATTTGACCAGTTTTCTTGTTGGCTGTTGGCCAGGAGTCACTCAGCTACTGGAGGGAGCGCAGCCCTCAGGTCTTCACCCCGTCTTCTCACAGTATGGCTGTTTGCTTTCTTCCAGGCCTTCCAGAGAGCATATCTCTGCTGCTTCACCTTTTAAATGGCGGATCTGATTAGGTTAGGCTTATCCAGGATAATCCCGTATTGAATTAACTCTAAATCAACTGATTAGTAACCTAATCATGGGAATGATATCCTACCACATTCACTGATCCTGTCCACATTTAAGAGGAGGATATTATACAAGGCTTATACTTCTGAGTGCAGAAAGCTTAGGGGCCATCTTAGAATTCTACCTACCACAAATGAGTACTGTGAGCATTGGTAAGTGTAAGATCATAGTCTGGTACCAGAAAAAAATAGAACAATTTCTACATACTGGGTAGGAGCTCTGGTGGCTTAGTGCCTAAGGTATTTGACTGCTAACCAGAAGGCTAGCGGTTCAAACCCACCAACCACTCCTCGGAAGAAAGGTTGGGCAATCTACTTCTGAAGAGACACCACCTCAGCAACCCCAGGAGGGGTCACTATGAGTAGGATCCGACTCCATGGCAGTGGTTGTTTGTTTGTGGTTGGGAGGGGTGCGGCAAAAACAATAACTACAGCAGTTATCAGTGCATAGGAATGTTTTGTCCTCTTTGATCCTTTGAGGATTTAATATGTTAAATTGGTTTATAGGCTTTACATCCAAAACCAAAACCAAAACCAAACTCACTGCCCTGGAGTCAGATCTGACTTATAGCAACCCCTCCTTGAGTTTCTGAGGCAGTATCACTTGGGAAGTAGATTGCCCAACCTTCCTTCCGAGGAGTGACTGGTGGATTTTAACCACCAGCCTTCTGGTTAGCAGTCAAATGCCTTAGGCCTCCACCTAATTGTGCAAGACACAAAATGAACTGTAGTAGAATTTGGAATAGACCTTTAAAATAAAAATCTTAATTTGAATGCTTTTTTTTTTTTTTAGTTTGGTAGCTTTTAAATTCCATTAGTTCATTAACTCAATAAATAAAACATAAATATTCTGTGATCACTGGTGTGGGTGCCCTGAAAGAGCTTATAATATTATGACAAAAGCCAAATACATAATTATCACCAATAATACAAGCCTTGATGAAGGCAGAGTGCTAAAGTAAACTCAGGCCTTGTGGATCTCAGATGAGGAAAAAATTAATTCAGACAGAGTTAACCCCTCATGGATGAGGGGACATTTGTGCTGAGGCTGGGAGTATAGCAGGGTATCACATAAAATACTCTGCACAATTTGAATGTGTGGGGAAGATGTACATTCTTTCATTTATCTATAATTGATATGATATTTTCCCCAAAATCCTTTACCTACTCATTAGTGAAGGGAATAAGTAACTACTGGCAAATACCCAATCAGTTGTACAGTTGTATCTTATCTGTTAGTTCCAGACCTCTCCAGAGAGACTTCAGTCTCTTACACAAAAATGATCAGAATCTTTAGGAAGTAAAATGATTAGCTTATCAGATTTCTCCCCCCATCTCTGAGACATTCTTCAAGATGGCGTCTTGGTGTGTGGTGAAGCAGTGTGCTCTTCCTTTGGGGAAGATGGCGCTGGGATCATGGTGCTCTCCTGTTCACTGAGTAATGTCTCTTCTTCACCTCTTCTTTGCTTGCACTACTGGCTTTGGGGGCCTGTAGTTGTTAGTATTCTTGGCTAGGTCTCATCAGCTTCACTGGCACACATGGTGCTTACTGGCTGAATCAGCCTTATGGCATCTCCACTGATTGGTCATGACTTCCATCAGTCCTCAGTTGACATGGTGTGTTTTATAGCCCTAGTGAAGAGCTACCTTACTCCTGCTACAACATCCCTGTTGGAAGCTCCACAGTGAGATTCTTAGCAGCTTCTAGTCCTCTCTATACCATGTAAGAACCCAGTGTGGCTCAGGAATGCTAAACTTCTGGATTCCCTCTGCCTGGCCTTGACCACAAAAAAAGGCTTCTGTGGGAAATGGCCCCAATAACCATCTCATTCCAATAACACCAGCTCTTTTGTCTGCAATATTACCCTAGTTTATCTAACTCCATTCATTGGGATTTGGCCTGTTGTTGTTGTTGTTATGTGCCGTCGAGTCGGCCCCGACTCATAGCGACCCCTCCTTGGG
>NW_006921736.1:2430899-2432349 GCF_000298275.1 Orycteropus afer afer
TTTGAACCGCCAGCCTTCTGGTTAGCAGTCAAGTGCCTTAGCCACTATGCTACCTGTGGACACTATCAATCTCCAAAACAGCCAGAATGATGTCTAACATATGTGTAGAGTACTTTGTATTTAACTAAGTATCAGTTTCAGATGGTCTTCTCAATATTAAATGACAAATGAGTTTAAGATATAAATGATGTTCGGAAGTCTCAGCTCATATAATGTTTTTATGTAATGATGTAATTAGAGGATCAAATGTAATTTCTTTTTTAAATTTTTTTGTTGTAGTTGTTCTTGAGAATATACACAGCAGAATATACAGCAATTTAGCAATTTCTACATGCATTATTCATTTATACTGATTACATTCTTCCAGTCAAGCCACATTCTTACTTTCCTTTTCCAAATTGTTCCTCCTCAATTAACATAAACTCACTGCTCCCTCAGTTTCCTTTCTAACCTTTCTAGTTATTGTTGTCAATTTGATACCATATAAATAGTTCATAAAAAAAAAAGAGCACGCTGCTCAAAGCAGACATTCTTTTCTAGTTACACTAAATTATTGTTTGGTTTAAAGAACTTCAAGAGATAATTTTAAGGGGTTTAAAATCTAAAGGTTATTTCAGGGCAATCATTATGAGGGTTCATCTAGCCTCAGTGGAAATGTAACTTCTTCATAGACATATAGATTGATGAATTATGGCTTTTAAAAGGGAACATTATATTATTCTTGTTAATCCAGATTTCTAACTTTTTGTGAATTAATCCCACATGTGAGTGGGGAATAATAGCATCTGAGCCTTGAGATAAGGTGTTGGACCTACAGTTTGCCACAGTCCTCATCCCTCTCACTGTCTTCTATCTGTATGTATTATATCTTTGTTCATATTTCATGCCTAGACCTGTATGTATCACATTTATGTAAATTCCTAATACAAACAGCTAATTTCAAGTGTTGGAAGGACATCCAGGTATAAGATGAACAGAATATTCTCTAGAGTGCTAGAGAGCAAAATGTGTAGGACAGTTAGACATTTACATGGAGTTAGGTTTCTGCTTAATAAACCTAAAGAGTAAATTGACTTGTGAAATGACACCTTGCTTCATGTAGCTGGTATACAGGGATTTGGGTTACATTGAGTAAAAACAAACAAACAAAAACCCACTGCTATCAAGTCAATTCTGACTCCTAGTCACCTTGTGGAACAGAGTACAGCTGCCCCGTAGGGTTTCCAAGGCTATACATCTTTTAATTTATTTATTTGACTTTTACAATAACGGACTAATAAAATATTTGTCCTTTTGTGATTGACTTATTTCCATCAGCATAATGTCCTCCAAGTTCATCCACGTTATGTGGTATTTTGCAGATTCTACATTATTCTTTAGTGTTGCATAGTATTCCATTGTGTGTATGTACCATAGTTTGGTTATCCATTCCTCAGTTGATGGACACCTA
>NW_006921736.1:2438609-2448914 GCF_000298275.1 Orycteropus afer afer
ATATATATATATATATATATATATATATATATATCAGAAAGAGGAAAAGCACATTGTTCTTGAAAATTATTTCAAAGAGCGTTAAGTAGTATTTCTACTAGCAAATTACAGCCATCTAGGTAGAGAGTATGCTGTATGCCATTGAGATGATTCAGACTCATTGTGCCCCTGTAGGACAGAATAGAACTTCCCCATAGAGTTTCCAAGGCTGTAACCTTTATGGGATCAGATCTCCAGGTCATTTTTCTCACAGAGCCGCTGATGGGTTTGCATCTCTGAACTTTCCATTGGCAGCTAAGTGCTTGAACTATTGCAGCACAAAGGCTCCATGTAGAGAGGATAAACCAAATCAAACTCACTGCCATCAAGTTGATTCCAACTCATAGGAACACCCATTGGGTTCCAAGGCTGTAAATCTTTACGGAAGCAGACTGCCTCATCTTTTTTCCATGGAGCAGCTGGTGGGTACAAACCACAGACCTTTTGGTTAGTAGCCGAAAGCCTTGACAATTGCACCACCAGAGTTCCTTTGTAGAGAGGACAGAATGAGCAAATATATGATAAGGAGAATCTCGGTAAATATGATTTATCCCTCCAGATGTTCCACAAAAAATACATAATATTTTGCAACATAATTTGAGTATAAAGACATTGATGTTTATTTGCATAGTAGAATGAAAATCTATGGTGTATTTGTTGAACAATGAAAGATAATAGAGAATGACACCTGGAAGGTGCTTTGGGCCAACTGTGTTGGGTTCATTCCCTCGAGATGAATAACTGCTTGCCTTGAGCAGGCAAAAAAAAATCCTCTGACTTTTTAATTTGACTCTCATGAGTCCATTGAGAGTGAATGGAAGGGAAAAGAAAGCCTGACTTACTTAAGTTTGTGGTTCTTATTTACAAGCTAAAAGTTAACACATGCAATGCCATGCGTTTTTAGAAGAACTGCAAGGTCCTTAAGGAATAAAGTCTGAGGCAGTTTCTTTCCCTTTAGAGCATGCTTTATCTGATGTCATTGAGGAAAAGTCAGCCTTTAGATAATTATTCTTTTCACAAGATATATTTGATGCCAGATAGGAAAGCACTGTATTGTCCTTACTGTTGTTTCTTCTGATGTATCTTTATTTGCAGAGTTTAAAGTAAGGTGGTTAGATTTAGTCTCTTTAGTCTGTTAAATTAAATATTTTTTCTCTGTTTAATCAGTCTTTGTAAAATATATCTCATGCCTAGACGTCTCCTTAGTTCTATGAAGAATAGGGTCATTTTTCTCTATATTCCCATGCCTTCGTACCCCTCCATTTCCTAGCCTAGCTTTTTTGCACTTGGAGGGCTTTCACTATGTTGTTGTTGTTGTTATGTGCCATCGAGTCGCACCCAACTAATAACAACCCCTTTTTGGGTTTCTGAGGCAGTATCACTACGGAAGTAGATTGCCCAACCTTCCTTCTGAGGAGTGGCTGGTGGGTTTGAAACACCAGCCTTCTGGTTAGCAGTCAAGTGCCTTAGGCATTATGTTACCAGGCTTTTACTATATATTTGATCAATTAATTTGGTTGAATTAACTTCCCAGAATTTATTTGTGCAGGATCTTTTTTTCTGTGGCCATTTAAATACTCATTCTACTGGAGGGATCATGGTTCTAAATCATCCCTTAATAGTTCTTCTTTGGGGGTGGGCACAGGGTATGTTTTTAAAAATGGATGTCTGTTGAACATTCTTATTACGGCTTTTTTTTTTTTTTTTTTTTTAAATCCTTGGAAGCTTGATTTCCCTTTCAGAAGAAACCAAGTCCTTCAGAACCATGTTTAGTGACTGAGAGACGTCCTCAGAATGGGTGGTCAAAACAATCAGTGTGATTTCCTTGAGGGCCTATTAAATGATTATTTAGATACTTCCAAGGTCCTTATGGGAGAGATAGCTTACCAAGCCTCTCAGTATTTCCACTACACCTGAGAGGAAACCTCTGCCAATAAGTAGGCTTAAGTTCCCATAATTATTATTTGCATGTATTAACTCATTAAAGGAAATGTATTTTATGTTTAATTCTATACTTTTTCTGTTTGTTCAATCTTTTCAAAATATATCTTAATATATGCTTTTAATAATAATAAGTTATTTCATTAAATGAGCACTTGTTATGTCCCAGACACTGTACTAAGTACTTTCTGTATATCATTTTATTCAGTATATCATCACTCAATATTTATAACCAAAACAAAACAAGCAAACTCATTGCCATTGAGTCAATTCCAACTCATAGCAAGCCCCATGGGTTTTCCAAGGTTGTAAATCTTTACAAAAGCAGACTGCCTCGTCTTTCTTCCATGGAGCAGCTGGTGGGTTCAAACCACCAACTTTTTGGTTAGCAGCCAAATGCCTTAACCACTAAACCACCAGAGTTCCTTATTAATAACCAAGGTAGCTGAAGTACAGAAATAGAGACAAGTTATGTATGGGGTTGGAAGGAAGCAGAAAGGGAAAAAAACTACCTTGAAACATTTCTAATCTTTTTAAAGAGTATACATATGTTTGTATGTATATATGTACACACACATACATACACATGTGTATAAACCTTTAATGCACACTTCCTGTCATCATTATGCTCTTGTAATCAAACCTAAGCCTTCATATAATTTTACCTACAAAGAGATGGATGGCATGCAATTTTACAAGAGACCCTCCAAGTTTCCTAAGTGCTCTCCCAGACAGTTAGCCATCCAAGGGGTTTCTCCCCATTCCTATTAATTGTACCTCCCAGTTGTTCCAGTCCCTGAAGAAGGACATCAAGCTTGGTAAAATAGAGTATCAGTGAAACAGAGGAAGATCCTCAACGAGATGGATTGACACAGTGGCTACAACAGTGGGTTCAAGCACAGCAACAATTGTGAATAGTGTAAGACCAGGCAGTGTTTCATTTTGTTGGACATGGGGTCACTGTGAGTTGGAACTAACTTGACAGCACCTAACAACCATAATATTGGTGCAATGAGAATGTTTAGATGAGTATCAGTGTCTTATTATCAAGAATGATTATTCATTTGGGGTTATGACTGGTGCTGATCAAGGCAAATGTAATTAATGATACACCTGAGGTTTTCAGCAAACTGCGGCTAGAAATCTGTGACAGATCAAAGCGTTCTAGACTTCACCCTGCTTTAAAATTGAATGCAAAACCATACAGCCTTGTTTATGTTAATGTCTCAACATAAACTAGATGAATTTGACTAAACCTTAATCTGTTGTTTTATTTGTGCAGAGTGCAGTTAATGAGAATAAAATCTGTTAGCAATGATTTTGCAGCCTTCAACCGTGCAAGTCTTGGCACACTGCTAATATTTTAGAATATTTTATATCTCCCTCTCTGACCAAAGTGTCCTGGTTTGTCGCTCACATTCAATATAAAATCTAAAATATTTTTAGAAAGGTGCATATGCGTGTCTGAATTATCTTCAGTAAATAAAGGTAGATGTAGGTAAATAGAAAATTTGCTTCTAGAAAAGAATGCAGATTAAGACTTGCACAGACATGATCTTCAAGGTTTTCTTCTGTGCAAATATTTTGATCCCCAGCTTCTTTAGCTGTATATTCAAATATAAGAGATAATACAGATCTCTACCCAGTCTTCAGCACCCAAGCCCTGACAGAGAAAAGCACGTAAAATGTATTAAATGTTGTGTTTAGTTGCTGTCAAGTGGATTCTGACTCATGGTGACTCCGTGTGAGCAGAGTAGAACTTTGCTCTATATGGTTTTCAAGGCTTTGTGGTGTTTTAGAAGATGATCTCTGAGCCTGTCCTCCAAGGCACCTATGTGTAAGTTCAAACCACAAACCTTTACGCTAGTAGTTGAGCATTTAACCATTTGTGCCACCCAGGACTCTTAAATAATGTTAATCCACTTGTTCTCAAAATTTTCTAATTTAAGCTAAATCAACCAAAAAAACAAACTCACTGCCATCTAAGCTAAAGGATGGCTAATTAATTTTAGTTTCTGAGGCGAACTTTTTGACATTTTAGAAATTCAGTTATTAGAAGAGTATTAAGATGTGTGTTTATTTCCTGAAATTTTTCTGCCATGTATCTTCCAATACCAGGAGCAATACACTGTGTGATAAACAGAATGTTGCATGGAGGGACTGGAGACCAGAGTTATGCCCCTGGCTGATGCTCACAGGCTTTCATTCTTGGTGATTCCCTTCCTCAGTTTGGACCTTAGTTTCTCTGTCTTTGCAGTAAAGAATTTATTCCAACTGGTTGTCAAAGGACTTTTAACTCCCTTTTAATACAATAATCAGTAGTAGAACCAAGGGATTCTAAGCTTGTGGCAGGGAAGGTGGTAGAAGGCTGTGATGAGTGGGCAGCTAACTGTGTTCTTTGGGACTTCACACTGCAGGGGCCTTTTGGTTGTGGCCCTTTGCTTACTGTTTGCATGGAAGTTGGTTTCTCTGGTTTTAAATCTAGTATAATCTCAGATGGTAAAGGAGACCTGAGTGGAAGTTTTCCACAACTATAATGCTAAATCAGGATCCAGTGTCCATATATTCACAGCAACTTATGCATGGCCATTTATTTTAAATAAACCAAAGGAATCCATCAAAATAGATGACTCTGTAGTTCCTGCCCACGGTGGCAGTACGGTTCCACAGAAGGAGGACCAGCTGGTGATCTTGGAGAGGTCACAGTCATATCTCCTCTAGCAACATCTGCCCTCTTTCCCTTAGGACACAGATGATACTAATAGGAAATAAACTATTTCCTGAGAATTTTCCCATACTCAGCAACTAGCATGCAGAGTGGGTAGCATAGTGGTAAGAGAGAAGGGGAGTCCCTGAGTGGTGCACATAGTTAACATGGTCTCCTACAATCCGAAATGTTGGTGGTTTGAGTCGACCCAGAGGTGCTTCAGAAGAAAGGCCTGGTGATCTACTTCTGAAAAATCAGCCATTGAAAACCCCATGGACTACAGTTCTGCTCTTGACACATATGGGGCCACCATGAGTTAGAATCAACTCAATAGCAACTGGTTGTTTTCTTTTATTAAGAGAGTAAGACTTGGAGTGAGACTCCCTGAGTTCAAGTCCTGCCAGTTTTACTTATTATGAGGTCTCAGGCAATTCATTTAACTTAACTTTACTTGCCACATCTTAAATTCCTCTGTCTTTATTCTTACTTGGTAACTTGGGATATCTTGAGAAATTTTCCTAACATCTCTGAGCCTCAGATAGCCCATCTGTGAAAAGAAACCAATCATGAATACATCTCAGATTTGCTGTGAACAAAACCTAAGTGTAATCAATATGGAAATCCTTTGAAAATCATGCAGCAATATGGAGAGAGGAAATATTGTTGCTTATAAATTTAGGGCATATAGTTGAGACATCCCTGAAAAATCAGATTTTCATAAAGGAAAGTGTTTATTTCAAAATGCTTATTCAGCATGCAGTCATTAGCAGAACTGAATTTCAGGGCCCAGTTTCAGAGTCCAATTTACTTATGTTCAAAGAGAGATTGATTGATGGGGAAAATGAGATTTTTCTTCGGTCTCAAGTGATTCACCTTCCCACTGTCCCTTACAGCTTTTTGATGTGATGATTAAAAACAAGAGGTCAGGTTATTGCACCAAATGAAATGACTTTGTGCCATGTACAAATGTTTTTTCTTGTAGGCAGGCTGATGTGCTGGGAAGTGTTTGACATGCTTTCATGACCACTAACAAAGGGAGAAGGATAACCATATTAGCATAACTACAATTTTTTTTTCCCTGTGTTTTATGTTCAAATGAATGACTTTCATGCTTTTTAGGGATGTAATTTTATATGCTCACGGGAATTAGAGTTTCCAAATGTTTACTTGCTCCGCCTTCCCCTCCACACTATTCACTTCTGTTCTATCAAGCCTTTCTGTATAGTTCTGATGTAGAAAACCCAAAAGCTTAACAAATAAAAAATTTGAGAGATATTAGCTTTCACCTCAAGTAGCTTAGCATCTAAATGGAGAGAGGAGAGGCTTAATTATTACTTCCCCTCACCCTTGCCCTCTTCTTCATATTAACCTCCATTTGTGTAGCACATTTTACAAGGCATTTTCATGTATATTAGATTACTTAAGACTCTCCACTTCACTGTGTCTTTCTTTTGAAGTCTGAGAAAAAGAAGTTCAGAAGTGATTTGGCCAAAGTCACAGAACCAATAATGCTTAGCGCTTGGTCACTTCCCATGCCTGTATCTTTTGTGATACCAGCACTTCTTCCATGTTACATGCTCCTTCCCTACACATACACACACATTCATGAAAACAATTCTTAGAAAAAGCAGACACCTGCCCAGTGAATGCCAGCAGGAAGCACAATAGAAGTTCAGAGGAGCGAAAGGTGCCCAGTCTTACTGTAGGTGTGGTGGAACACATAGAGAAGTTGTTTTTTGGCTTCTGTCACCTGGGTGGTGTAAACACTTAATGCACTTGGCTGCTAACTAACTAAAGATTGGTGGTTCAGAATCCCCCCAGAGTTGCCTTGGAAGAAATGCCCTGGGGATCTGCTTCTGAAAAAATCAGCCATTGAAAGCCCTATGGAGCAGAGTTCCATTCTGACAGACATGAGGTCACCAGGAGTCAGTTAACTCAATGGCAACTGCTTTTGGAGTCCCTGAGCAGTGCAGATGGTTAACACACTTGGCTGCTAATGGAAAGGTTGGAGGTCCAAGTCCACCCAGAGGTACCTCAGAAGAAAGACCTGGCAATCTACTTCCAAAAAAATCATTGAAAGTCACTGAGAACTTTCTGTAGTACATTTCTATTCTGACACACACGGGGTCACCTTGAGTCCTGTTTAACTCGATGACAACTGTTTTTTCTTTTTTCTCCCAATCATTTAGATTATATAACCTACAGTAGGGGAGCCAAGATGCCCCAATACAGAACAGTTCCCCATATGGAGCAGCTAGAAGCCTGAATGTAGTCAAAGGGTCATTGTTATTGGTGCAGATTTGCCTTTAAATGCTTCAAGATATAGTTGAAAAAAAGGCAAACGTATCCACTACATCAAAACATCAAACTTATATATAAATATTCATATACTATACTCACACACACACACACACATATTTAATTTATAGGATTTGTTTAGGAAACCAAACTCCTTGCCATCAAGTCAGATCCAACTCATAGCAACCCCTCCTTGGGTTTCTGAGGCGGTATCACTATGGAAGTAGATTGCCCAATCTTCCTTCTGAGGAGTGGCTGGTGGGTTTGAACCGCCAGCCTTCTGGTTAGCAGTCAAATGCCTTAGGCACTAGGCCACCAGAGATCCTTATCTACCAGGAGTTGGACTAAAAAATAAATCATATGTCATTAGATAATCTTCCAGTATATCCATTACAGTCAGTCCCCAGGTTACAAACCTCCGATTTACAAGCAATTGGTACTTCCCCTTAAATGTAATGTACATTTGCCCTCACTCTGAAACATCTGAACCAACTCCTTCTTGAAACAAAATCTTCATCACAATCACCTTCACTGGCTACATGTTCAATTTTTAAATCATTGAAAAGGCTTACAGTCTTTTCTTATACTAAAGTAAGGTTAAATAAGAACCATATGTACCTGTTCTGAATGACACACTTAGGAATGGATCTCGTTCATAACCCAGGGACTGCTTATAGTTTCCCAGCTTACTGAAATGCAATGAAATGGTAGTTTGAATTGTGTTCAGAACATTATATGAAAAATGAGGAGAGGGAATAAAGACAGATTAGAACATAATTATAGGGCCTGGAATTCAGCCAGGCCCTTTGAAGCCGTGCCAAGTTGGAGACAGTCTATCTCCAGGTGAGCTTGGAAGATGAGTACTTCAAACTCAAAATGCCACCTCCCACACAGGAAGGCTCTGTGTGGAAATATTGGTGAAATATTGAATCATAAAAGACCACTAAATGCAGGGGGAAAATTAAGCAGGCAACTGAAGAGAAGATGGAAATATATAATGCTGATCAGTTCTGTGTAATAGAAAAGTGTGGTATTTTTTCTTCTTTGTGCGCCCCCCCCCCCCCGAGTCTTTGGACAAAGATATTAACTTTCTCTCTGCAGGTCTGGCTGAAATACTTGGTTGAATTCCCAAACAGGGTATCAATTTATCACTCAATATTGGGAGCATCTGGGGTTTTTCATTTTATTAAAATGATTCTTTTTCCCCCACTACAGATGTTCCACAGAGCAAGATCTGTACATTATAAGTGAAAAGTGATTCCCCAGAAGGAAATCTTTTATCACTGGCTGTAACTTGGGCTGAACACATACTTTATTTTGGCATCTGCCTGGTGGAGAAAATGGCAAAAGGTTGAACTTGGAGACAGGTTGACAAGTGCGTAAGCATCTAGCTCAAAGCTGGACCTCCAGGTTGGAAAGATACAACTTAGCTGAGTTCAGCAGATGCCATAGGGTTTTGCTCACCTGTAAAAATGGGGATAATAAAAGTAATCACCTCACTGGGTTATTGTGAAGATTAAGTGAGCTAATGCATGGAAGGCATTGTCACATCACCTGACATGCAGCAAACCCTCCACAAATGTTAGCCAGCATGCTGTCAGACCTGGTAATCTGACTTAAAAATATTTCTGTAGAAAATAAATACACCATTACTGTATGTTTTCTGTTTTATAGAGCAGTACTTTATGGCTTTGTACTTTTACTTGTTTCATTTGCATTTGCTGGGCTGCTTAGTAATTAATTAACCTGTCCACCTCACCTTCCACACTGTGGATGTCTCAAGAACTAGGTCTATTCTTTGTGTCTCTGTAGTCCTAGTGCCTCACCCAGAGATGTGCATTTGCCCGTGCTCACTATACACAATGTTAATACACTTGAAAGCAGGAGTTCTTAGCCTCTTAATAAAGTCTGCTTGGGGAAATACACCAAGAGTGGAATAACACCATCTGATTTGAAGCTGAACTTGCAAATGAAACTAGGATGAAACCCTTCCTCCACCCACATGAGCTTCTTCAAAGACCTAAAGTTAAGTGAAGGTTGAAAAAGGATGAGAATTGGGAGGAAGAAGAGAAAGGGACTCTGTGGAGGTTAAGGTGAAAGGATTTTCCCCAAAGAATTTGTTTTGCCCAAGATCATTTCTCACTCCTTTTTCCCCCCTCAAACCTTGATCCCCACCTACTACCTGCCCCCCCCCCAAAAAAAAAAAAAATAAATAAGGCAGCTGCCTCTATTTTTGAAAAACAGGTGGCTTGGTTTTCATAAAACTCAAGAAATCTTGGCTACTGACTTTAGATTTTCGAACCAAACAGGCACAATAGTCCTAGCAACATTTTGTGTTGGAGTAGATTTGGAAGTAATACAGAATATTTCCTCATTGATTTTCTTCATTGGCAGCCAAGAGATAACTAAGATTTCCTATTGCTTTTCCTTATGTTATTTCAATGTTCAAAAATAACTGTTTTACCTCTGTGAAATAAAAACATATAAGCAATTTTTATATGCTCACTGGAAAAAGAAAAAAAAGTAAATACTTGCTAGGATATCTTACCCTGGAACAGAAAAAAAAAACACTTGCTTTCTAAAGTTTGAAGTTATCCCTTAGCCGTTCTCATTGCCTTGTGGTTGAGGTAGGGTAAAATATCTCACAGGATTCACAGAACTAGCACAGAAGACCTTTTTGTAAAATTTTGTTTGTAAATGATGTACAAAACTTTTCTGATGTAGAAACACATAGGCTGAGACTACAGCATAGTCAAACAAGTTGTAACATCATTGAGTTTTGTTCACATTATTAATCATATCTTTTTGGTGGGTGGGGAACAAAGGAATTTGATTTAAAAAAATTGCAGTTGCTGTGATGTGAGCAGCTTCTGATGTGCATTCATTAGACCAGATCATAGTGGCAAATTCTTTGAAGTCACACCTGTTTCAGATTCCAAGGGCTCCACTTACATGTGGGTATGATTCAACTCTCCTAAGCCCCTGCACATATCCTCTATTACAGATATTTACAATGCTTATCTCACAGAGCTATTTTTGACAACTAAATGTGATAATGCCTGTAAAGCCTTTAAAACAGCCGTGATATATGGTGAGAGCTTCATAAAAAACTACCGAGTGTCATCTAAGACCATTAGAGTCTTACCATAGTTAGTCTACTTTTCTCAGAGGCAGTCGATTTCTTTTGTTTGTTTATATTGTTTGATTATTTAAAAAAAAGTGCATTGTGTATTTATACAAAAGTGCACAGTGTGAACAGTCCCACCCTTTCCCCTAATATATATGTTGTTGTTGTTGTTATGTGCCCTTGAGTTGGACCC
>NW_006921736.1:2449354-2450784 GCF_000298275.1 Orycteropus afer afer
CCCCTTTTTTTTCTCCAAATAATTTTGAGTTTTGTTCCACATTGTTCTCCCTCTCTGTCCAGGATCTCCTACATAGATCCCCTTCCAAGTGGTTGACAGTGGTAGCCGGGCACCATCTAGTTCTGGTCTCGCAGTAGTAGAGGCTGCAGATCAGATGGTGTACCAGTCACTAGGACTAAATGTTTCCATTAATTTTGGTTTTCTTTATTCTTCTTTGCTCTGGACAAGGAGAGACCCATCCTTGCGTCTAGATGGCAGCTTGCAAGCTTTTAAGATTCCAGTCACTACTCACCAAAGTAGGAGGTTGAACAATGTTTTGTGTAGTATGTTATGCCAATTGAACTTGATGTCCCCTGAGACTATGGTCCCAAGCCCACAGTTTCAACTTCTCGATCCATCTTAGTAGCTGGCTGTGACCAAGCTGTGACTACATCCTTGCCCCTTGTCAGCTCTACTATATACCTGGGAATTCAGATCATACACATAAACTTATAAGACCATTGTCTGCCAACCCTATACATGTTCTTGGGTACACTCCCCACTTCATAGACATACCTAATAGTTCAGCCTGTCCACCCATCTATCCACCCATCTACCCATGTTTGCCTTCCCTGACAACACCTTACTATATGTGCAAAATGCTTCATCTCTGTTGTCTGTACCTCCCACGTACCTCTCTCTGTCTTTCTCTTCCTCAATGCCACTATATTAATCACTCACATTTGGTACATTGCCCTTCTCTTCACCCAAATCAATACTAATCTCTATCTATCTAATAGCATACCCTCCCCTTCCCGCCCACCCCTGGTAATCAACAAAGAAAAATGACCTTCCATAGATAAACCTTTCCTTAATTTTTACAATAATGGAATAATACAATATTTGTCCTTTTGTGATTGACTTATTTCACTCAGCATAATGTCCTCCAAGTTAATCCACATTATGTGGTGTTTTGCAGATTCTACATTATTCTTTAGGGTTGCATAGTATTCCATTGTGTGTATGTACCATAGTTTGGTTGTCCATTCCTTAGTTGAAGGACACCTAGGTTGTTTCCATCTTTTGGCTATTGTAAATAGTGCTGCTATGAACATGGGTGTGCATATGTTCTTGTCATGGCTCTCACTTCTTTAGGATATATACCTAGTAATGGAATAACGGGGTCAAATGGTATTTCTAATTTCAATTTTTGAAGGAATCCCCATACTGCTTTCCACAATGGTTGTACCATTTCACAGTCCTACCTGCAATGTATGAGAGTCCCAATCTCTCCACATCCTCACCAGCATTTGTTATTTTCTGTCTCGTTGAATTTTCTACTAATGCTGGGGCAAGATGGTATCTCATTGTTGTTTTGATTTGCATCTCTCTAATAGCTAATGATCGTGAGCATTTCTTCATATGTTTGTTGGCTGCTTGAATATCATCCT
>NW_006921736.1:2456594-2474901 GCF_000298275.1 Orycteropus afer afer
TTTCTATCTGTAGATTTAGAATCATTTCCAATTTTTCATTTATTTTGTCATTTTGTTCTTGTATTTTCTTCCAAAATTCTTCTAAGGTTTTTTTCTATGTTTTCTTTGGTCTGTCTCTCAATCCTTTGAAGATACTTAAATATAATTCTTTTGAATTCCTTATCAGAGAGTTCCAACGCTGCTTCTTCCTCAGTGATGTGTTCTGCATCTGTATCCTGTTCCCTTGTTTCTACCACTTTATCTTGCTTCTTTTTGTGGACTGTGATGGTCTGTTGTCTCTGAGAAATCATGGTGTTGTATTTAGATCTCTGTTAACTGTTTCTGTAGAGCAGTTAAGGGTGATTCAGGCTCTCCTTGGTGTTTTATTATCATTGCCCCTTTGGTAGAGAAGGAGTTGGTGGCTCTCGGTCTGTAAGTGAAGTTGTAGGGGGTGTGGGTGTAGTAGTATCTTATGGGGACTGTTGCTGTCTTCCACTCTGTTAGACAAAAATTACAGTTGAATAGCCATCAAAAAACTAAAAGCACATGGACAAAAAATATACCATGTAATCACACAGGTACAGTAACCAAAAAAAAAGAAAAAAGAAAAAAAAAAGAAGAAGTAAAAAAACAAGAAAACCTGCAATATCTGGGGATAGGGCATTAAGAGAAAAAAGGTAGAGAAGGAGAATAATAAAGAAAAAAATGGGAAAAATCCAAAAACAAAAACAAGGAACGGGGTTAACCATGAGAAAAAAGGGAAAAAAAGAAAGAAAAAAAAAATTTAAACCAGGAACAGGGAAAAGGAAAGAAAGCTGCAAACTAGGACCTGGGAGGGGAAGAATACAGAATAATAGTAAAAAGGACAAAGTATTAATAATAATAGTTGTTTTAAAACAGACAAATGCAAGCAAACTAAGCAGCAGAGAAAAGTAAGAGAAAAAGAAAAAGAAAAAAATCAGTGGAGGATAGGGCAGGGCACCCAGGTTCTGTCCGAGCACACAGACTGGGATGGTGCTCCTGCGGGCCCAGAAGGTGGGTTGGAGTGGGGGATGGCCACACCTCCATTTACCAAGCGGGCATGGGGTATAAGAGTAACAAGAGGAATGTCGCACCTTTACAGTCGTGCATGTCCAGAGTGTCCTTGGGGTTACTGGTAAGCAGAAACTGTTCTTAAGCCCTTGGAATCTGATAGAGTGCTGTCACTTTAAATATCCAAAATGGCCAAGCTGCTTGTAAACATTCAAAATGGCAGTGCCTCCTGACAGGCAAAAGTCCACAGCTCCGCCCATCTTCCTCTTCACCGCTACTTCCCTTTTCATTCCACAGCCACCAGAGCAGTCCTCCATGCAATCTCTGGCTAGTATGGCTGAGTTTTAGGTTAATTCTTATATCCCACCACCACTTGGGAATCTCCAAGCTGTCTGTGCTGTCAGGATCGCTCAGGATTGCTGCCAGACCGAAGCTCCATATGTCTCCTTTTCTGGTGTTTTCTTGCAAATTCTTCTGCTAGTTGGGGTTTAGTCCACTTCTGTATCCTTCCCTTCAGGGCTCAGGGGTCTAGGATTATCTTCTGTGTCTGTGTTAATTGGTTCCCTTTTCTTTGTTGAAGAGGGTCTGTGCGGTCTTTCTGCCTATTTTGCCATCTTGGAATGAATCCTACCAATATATATTTTTGTGTGTAACTTGTATTACACATATTTTTTTCTAATATGGGTATTTTTAAATATTCTGAAAAGATTAAAGAATTGCACAGAGGATTCCCATTATCAACACATAGCTTGTACAGTTAACATTTTATTATATTTTCTTTATTGTATATAAGTCCAACTAACCATCAAACTATTTTTCTTTTCTTAACAGCTTTAAGTGAAGGCTCTCATAGCGTAGTGCCTAAGGCACTTGATTGCTAACCAGAAGGCTGGCAGTTCAAACCCACCAGCCACTCCTCAGAAGGAAGACTGGACAATCTACTTCCATAGTGATACTGCCTCGGAAACCCAAGCAGGAGTCGCTATGAGTCGGGTCCGACTTGATGGCACATAACAACAACAACATAATTTACATACCATAAAATCTACTTATTTTACATGTACAATTCATGATTTACAGTAAATTTACAGGGATGTAACAACAACAATAACAATCATTACCACTATGATTACTCACTGTCATCGAGTCAATTCTGACTTATGGTGACCCTATAGAACAGAGTAGAATTGTTCCATAGCATTTACAAGGTTGTGAATCTTTACAGAAATAGATTGCCACATCTTTTTTCTGCAGAGTGGCTGGTTGGTTTGAACTGCTTCCCTTTTGTTTAGCAGTCATGCACTTTAACCGCTGTGCCAGCAGAGCTCCTTGTGTAAACATCATCACACTCCAATTTTAGAACATTTCCATCCTCCCAAAAAGATCTCTCATGCCCATTTGTAGTCACTCCTATTCCCACTCCCAACTCAAGAGAACCACTAATCTACTTTCTGTCTATATAAATTTTAAAGGCCATACATTTTAACCAACATAACAAAAATTTATGGGGTACCCCTATACTAGGACTGCTGAGGCTACAAATGTCTTGATGAAACTGCTCCAGACCAGAAGAACCTTACATATTTTCATGGAGCAGAGAATACACAGTACAGAAAGATCTCCCCATAATTAGTTTTAACATCTAAAGGAAAAGTGATTCTAAGGAATCATCCTAACTCATTATGTTTAGAGCATCAAGTCATCCCAGTTTTACTCATGAGAAAAATTGAGACACGGAGGAGAAGGCAGACAAAACTAAAAGTAGATGAAAGCAGTGGTAGTGGTGGAATTCAGACTTGCTGTCCTCTGCTGTTTACCATTTTGCTTGCTGCTCTAAGGCTGGCTTTGCTATCACTGTACCTTCCTGGAATATCACTGGATGGGGGGGACACAGATTATCCTGCAGCTGATATTTCTGTGGGTGATCAGCCTGGGTGGTGATTGCTTGAATAGATTTCCCACTATGGCATTTAGAGTGAATCAAAGAACGTCAGTGGCAGGTGTTTGGAAGCTGCATTTGGAATTGGCCTCCTACTGAAAGGAGCTAGAGCCTGACTCCGTGGGTGATGAGAGGATTCGACAGTGTTCTCAGAGGGAAGTTGCTTCTATGGCAGGTTTCCAAGCAAACAGATTTAGGTTGCTTTCACATTAATACCCTGGAGATATTTGAGAAATATACATATCTATATATATCTATATATATATATAGTGCAGGGGGATGCAACAGAAATGCCCTCTTCACATGTTGAGCATCTTCTCTTTTGGAGATAAAATAGTCAGTGCTAACCCAAAAGAGAGCGTTTAGAATTCATCAACTCTGTATGCCATTAAAGTATAAAAAAAGCTCCAGTCCTATCAAGCTGTGCAACCACAATTTCTGTTTCCTAAAAGTTTGACTTGTGACTCATTCACAAGTAGCACCACCCTGGGTTCTCTTTTCTCTAAGTTTCGCTTGGCCCACCAAACCTCTGCTTGGCCTACCAAGGTAGAATCAGCCACATCCATTTTCCATTGACTGACTCATTTCTCCCACATTTTGTTATCAGCCTTGTGAAGCAGAATAAAGCAGTGTAATTGGCATTTGAAGTAAATAGATCTCCTCTGATTACTCAGTCCCTTAAAATCACAGAATTAAGTGCAAAGTGGCAAAACAGGTCACTTTTAATCCAGTGATGAAACTTGAGCGCTGGTTTGAGTCAGGCTGCTGAGAATCCCTGGCGCAGTGTCCATGCTCATTGAACACCTACTGAATAAATGGAGGCTCACAGACAAACACTTTTGTCTTAAATAAACATGTGAATCATTCCTGACTCCCTTCCCACTCTCGTGTATGTACACTTTCCCTAGACTTTTGAAGGTATTGCTTTCAGAGGCCAATAAGCATTTTCATATCAGTTCAACGTGTAAGGATTTCTTGCTGTTTCTGTAACTTACTGCCATAAATATGCTTCTTGGTGAAGATGCAAAGACTTTCTCTCACATACTTTGGACATGTTATTAGAAGGGACAAGTCTCTGGAAAAGGACATCATGCTTTGTAAAGTAGAGTGTCAGCAAAAAAGAGGAAGACTCTCAAGATGAATTGACACAGTGGCTGCATCAGTGGGCTCAAATATAGCAATGATTGTGAGGATGGGCAGGACTGGGCAGTGTTTCATTCTGTTATACATAGGTTTGCTGGGACTCAGAACTGACTTGTCAGCACCTAACAACAAAAAATATGGCAACTCTGCAGAGACTATACGTTTATCTGTTAGGTAGTAAACTTATTTTATGAAATCGAGTGAATTATTTTGACTTAGACACCTCACCTCCCACATCCCACCACATTACTCAGGAAATCCTCTTATAGAGAACATGCCTTTATTCACTGGGACTCTCTGGGAGTAATAACTATGTCTCTGTTATATTGAAAGCAGTAGCCATCATTATCGATAACATTGATATTGGTAGCAGGTCTAGTAGTTACCAGTTATGAAATCCTGGATATGTTATTTAATATATTTTTAAATGCATTTTATTGAAATATAATTTATGTACAGTGAAATACACAAAACTAAAGTGACATGGTCAATGCATGCTTTTTTTTTTTTTTTTTTTGGCAGTGTTCCCTCCTCTCCCCTACCACCCCTTATAACCAACAAAGTTCTCTTCCATATATAAACCTTTCTTTGATTTTTTACAATAATGAACTAATAATATATTTGTCCATCTGTGATTAACTTCTTTCACTCAGCATAATGTCCTCCAAGTTCATTCATTCATTCATGTTGTTTCACAGATTCTACATTATTATTTAGGGTTGCATAGTATTCCATTGTGTGTATGTACCACAGTTTGGTTATCAATTCTTTTGTTGATGTGCATGTAGGTTGTTTCCATCTTTTTGCTATTGTAAATAGTGCTGCGATGAATGTGGGTGTGCATATATTTGCTCTTGTCCTGGCTCTCACTTCTTTGGGATATATACCTAGTAATGGGATTGTTGGGTCAAATGATATTTCTAGTTCCACCTTTTTAAGGAATCACCATATTGTTTTCCACAGTGGTTGTATTATTTTACAGTCCCATCAGGAGTGGATGAGAGCCCCAATCTCTGCACATCCTCACCAGCATCTACTAGTTTCTGTCTTGTTGAACTTTGCCATTAGTGCTGGGGTGAGATGGCATTTCATTGTTGTTTTGATTTGCATCTCTCTGATGGCTAATGATTGTGAGCATTTCTTCATGTATTTGTGGCCTCCTGAATATTCTCTTTGGTGAAGTGTCTATTCATGTCTTCTGACCATTTTTGAATTGCATTGTTAATCTTTTTGTTGTTGAGGTGTTGGAGTTTTCTATGAATTTTAGAGATAAGCCCTGTTCTCGTTACGTAGTGCCACTCTGACAATAATATACCATGAATGGGATGGCCTTAACAAACAAGAGTTTATTCTCTTACAGTTTGGGAGGCTAGAAGTTCTAGTTCCAAGTGCCAGGCTCTAGTGGCTTTGTGAAAGCCCTTCAACCTGAGGCTTCAGCTCTGCCTCTTGCTCCTGGCCCACCAAAGCTGGAGGCATCTCTCCACTCAGACAGCTGCTAGCTACTGAGGCTGACAAACCCAAGGTCGACCAGGGAAAAGGCACAGTCTTGATGTTACCAAACCACACAGTAGGCCATTAATTCAGGTCCGTTGAAAGTCCCAAGGTCGGCAGAGTATGGCAGGCTGCTGAACAACTACATGGCTACATGCAAGGTTCAAGTGTGCCATAAGCTGGAGACCATTCCCAAAGCTGTTTCTTATATATGAAAAGCAGACCTCATATCCAAAGGCAGCTACAAAGCTGCTTACAGCAGATTCCACCATGGAGTTGATTACTAGTCTAATCATGGGGAATATTATATCCAGCTGCCCAGCCACTCAACCAGGCCCAGACAAGTTGACACACAAACTTAACCACTACCGTCCCTTGTCAGATATGGAACTATCCACAGGTATGAATTTGTTGCTGTCATTTTGTTATGGGCTGCTTTTGTGGTGTTGATTTCTTTGTTTCATATCATTTTCTGTGCTAAGCTCATTTTGTTTATGAATCATCTTATCACCTTCTTCATTGCTATTGTTTTAGTTTTTGCTAAATATTTGTACTGGTCCTCTTTTATTTTTATATGAAGGTTTATCATTTTCCTTTGAGGTTACCCTATGATTTATAATTTCTTCCCAAGTTTAGAACAGTCCATTCTATTTAGTAGTTGCCTTGACTTCCCTACCATTTAGAAGTTCTGTAACTACACAGTTTTTTCCCTCTTTTTGGTTTTTAATTTTCTTCATTTGTCAATTGATGTCTCTGGTTCCCTGTTTACAATCTTGAAGGCTTATTTACTTTGGATACTTCTATAACTGGGTTGGTTTCTGGGTTATGTCATCATGTGTGTTAATGGTTGGTTGTTGTTTGCTGTTGTTGATTCTCTATCCAAAGGACTCCCTTTAGCATGTCTTGTAAGGTTGGTCTGGTTTTAACCAATTCCCTTAATTTCTACTATCTGGAAATGTCTTAATTTCACCATTATGTTTGAGGGATAATTTTGCCAGTTATATAATTCTTGGTTAGAAAATTTTCTCTTTCAGGGTTTTATATATACAATCCCATTGTCTCTCACCTGCAAGGTTTCTGCCAAAAAATCTGAGCTTATTCTTATTGGTTGTCCTTTGTAGGTAACTTTTCATTTTTCCCATGTTGCTTTTAGGATTCTTTCTTTGTCTTTGGTTTTGGTGAGTTTCATGATGATATGCCTTGGTGATTGTCTTTTAGGGTCTATCCTGTTTCTTCGTTGGACTTCTTGAGTGGACATACCCTCATCTTTCATCATACCAAGAAAATTATCTTCCAACAAATCTTCTACACTTTCTTCTGTGGTTTTCTTTTTCTCTTCCTGTTTTGGAATTCCATTTACACATCGGTTATTCCTTTTGATGGTATCCCACATGAACTTTAGGCTTCCTTCATTTTGTTTTGATCTTTTTTCTGATTGTTCCCTTTCCAAAGCAGTATTATGTATTTGCCTTCAATCTCACTAATTCTGTCTTCCATTGATTTAATTCTACTCCTTTGCCTGTTCATTGAATTATGTTTCTGAAAATTTAGTAGTAATATTCTGGATTTCTGTCTGTAGATTTTGTATCACTTCTAATTTTTCATTTATTTTGTGATTTTGTTTTTTAATTGTCTTTCAAAATTGTCCCAGGTTTTTCTCTATGTTTTCCTCAACTTTGTCAATGTTTTCCTTGATCTGTCTCTCAATCTGTTGAAGGTACCTACATATAATTATTTTGAATTCCTTATCAGGGAGTTCCAGTGGTGCATCTTCCTCAGGAATGTGTTTTGGGCCTGTGTCCTGGTCCCTTGTTTCTCCTGCTTTACCTTGCTTCTTTGTGTGAACTGAGATGCTCTGTTGTCTCTGAGGCATTGTTACATTTTTGTATTTATATTTAATTGGTGATTGTATGTTGGAGTGATTTGCTCACTATTTTCATTTTCTTTGTATGTTATCTACGTAAGCAGGGTACTGTGCTGTGCTCCCCTATTTGCTAGTTGATAGCACTTACACACTCACCACCTGTCTCCTGTATATCCCTGCCATCCCTGGAAAACAGAGCCTATCCTTAGGTCCCTGTAATCTGAATGAGAATGCTGTTGCTTTAAAATCTAAAATGGCTGCCACTTGTAAACATTCAAAATGGCTGCACCTTTGGTCACTTTAAATATCCAAAATGGCTGTGTCCTCCAGACAGCCGAAAGTCCACAGCTCAGATTGTCTCCCTCCTTGCTGTTTCCTTTCTTAGTCATAGGCCACCAGCACAGTTGTCCCTGCAGCCCTTGGCGACCAAGGCTGATATTTAGGTCAATTCTCAGGTCTCAACACCACTTGGAAATATTCAGGCTGTCGGTCCTGTCAGAGTAGTTGACAGTCCGCTGTTCTAACCTTCTCCATACTCACTGTATTCATTCAGGTTTTTTCACTACTTGGTACCTAATCCATTTCTGTATACTTCCTTTCAAAGCTCAGGGCTTCGGGATTATCTTCTGTATCTCTGTCACTTGGTTTCTGTCTTCTTCGTTGAAGAGGGTCTGTGGAGCTTGACTGCATAGTCTACCATCTTACCAGAAGTCCTCTTGGATACGTTGTTTAATATTTTTGAGTACCAGTTTTTTCATCTGTAAATTAGAGATAATGATTCTCATAAGTAGGAAATATTCTGAGGATTACCTTTTATACTATAGATTAATAATTAGTAAAATAAATAACAACCAAGGGGAATAGAGGATTGTTGCTTATGCCTATTCAATATCTATGTCTCTTTTGTGCAGGGGAGTCATTGTATCCTGCCCCATGCTCTCTGGATCCAGCATAGTTGGCCAACCAAAGCTTTCTGTGATCCATGACAGCTCAGTGAGACTCATGCATAGGTCAGATATCTGCAAAAAGAAACTGTCTTTCAGCTGGACTTTAAATTAGAAGGGTATAAGTCTAAAGCTTCCAAGAACTGCTATAAACATGGAAACTTGTTGAGGTTAAAGATAAAGTGGAGACTAGTAGAGCTGATTTGTTTGAAAGAGAAAGACAGAGTCCTTATTCCCTGAAACTAGATCTCTGGTGGCACAGTGCCCAGGGCATTTGACTGCTAACCAGAAGTCTGGCATTTCAAACCCACCAGCCATTCCTTGGAAGGAAGATTGGGCAATCTACTTCTGTAGTGATACCACCTTGGAAACTCAAAAAGAGGTCACTTTGAGTCAAAATCGACTCAAGGGCAGTGAGTTTGGTTTTGGTTTGGAAGCTAGAACCATTCTAGGGTTTTTCCACTAGAAGGTGCTATACCACCACTGGTTTGTTTAGGCTGGTTTGATTTGGGTTTCTGGTATCTGCGCCTGGAAGTCTTGTTTAAACACCTTGCTGTAGTTATTGATGAGTAAAACCACCATATCACCCTCTTCTACCAGTCTCCTAAGTTGATGCTCAGTAAAGTGTGAACTCTTAGAAGTTGCCTCTCTAAGTAGAGTAGAATCAAGGGAAAAGGTAACTTCTAAAGATGTTTAATTTTTCACAACTCTAATTCTTCAAGGAATACTAGGCAATATTCGAAGATTTTTGTTACCAAAAAAAGGCAAAGATTCTTTTGTTTGTATGTAGCTTGATTTCAATTATTCATTATAATTGAATAATTATAATGTATAAATACATTAAAAGTGTATTTCCATAAATCATCCCATTCAGAATGAAATTATAAATTAATGTTACATTAATTAGGAAATCATATAGATAAAAATACTGGGCTATACCAGTTAAGTTCACTCTGTTTCATTACTGGATGATGTCTTCAGTGATAGAGTGATATGAACAAGATGTGGTAAGAGTGGAGATATTAGTGGTTCCAACCTACTCAGAAGACTGATATTAGCTAACCAAGTACATGATCAGGGGCAAAAAAAGATAGGGTGGAGTTGTTGAAAGCATCTCTATTGGGACCAACTATTTCAATTGAATTCCTTCATTCAGAGATGGAGCTAATGTTGTTACACATGGCATAAAGCAAATCTTAACATGGATTTTAATTGTTCATTAAATTAAGTGTCCATTACACTGTGCTTGTCTGCTATTCAAGCATGGATTCACAGAAGGACATCCTCACTGGAGCTGCTTCCTTGGACCTCCCAGCTGAGCTATGTTGGGAAAAGTAGCACCTTGCTCATTAGACCATGATCATGGAATTCTTTATGAAGGATTTCTGACAGCACATCGATAGGAGCTCATAAAACTTGTGCTGACATTATTAGGGCCTCAGACTCGATGGCACATAACAACAACAAAGAAAAACAGGGGTCTCAGAGTGAATTAACTGCTCTATTCAAAATGTGACTCCTGTGTTCACTAACAATAAACTATTGAATAATATGTCAAATATCTGCAAATGTTTAAATAGGATATGTAACATAAAAATCTGCTTTGTTAAAATAGGATACATAACGTTACGATAGGATGCATAACGTTACGATAGGATGCATAATACAAACTATTATTGATCCTCAAATAGATAATCTGCCTCCAACTGGTTTATGGTAAGTGCTGCACATACATCTGTGTGCAAATAGATTAAATGTATATATTTAAATTCAAGATCCCTGAGTTGTGTAAACAGTTAGGCCCTCTACTACTACTCAAAGGGCTGGCAGTTTGAATCCACCCAGAGGCTCCTTGGAAGACAGGCCTGGCAATGTGTTTCCAAAAGGTCACACAGCCTTAAAAACCCTATGGAGCAATTCTACTCTGTACACATAGGGTCACCATGAGTCAGGATTGACTTGCTAGTGACTAACAATAACAACACAACAACAAATGCAAAAATTCTATGTGTTCATAAATGTAACCATGACATTTCAGGAATATGACATATCTTAAAGGTAGATTATCTTATAATCACTAGATAATTAGGTTTTATGTTTTTCTCACCCACACACTTTTTGCTTTAAAAATTTCCTTTGTTGGTCTTGTTAAGTTATAAATATATTCCTTACTCATTTTAAAAGGTAAAAGTATATCTAGAGATGTTGTGTTAGTTAACGTCCAATCAGGAAAGAGAAACCACAGAGTAATTGGAACAGGGAAAGTTTAACATAAAGAATTATGAACAGGACATTGGGAAATATCAGGGGATGAGCTACTAGGAATTTAAGAGACCCCTAAGTAATATAGGGGGAGCTCTGGTAGCATAGTGCCTAAGGCACTTGACTACTAACCAGAAGGCTGGCAGTTCAAACCCACCAGCCGCTCCTTGGAAGGAAGATGGGGCAATCTACTTCTGTAGTGATACTGCCTCGGAAACCCAAGGAGGGGTCTCTATGAGTCGGGTCTGACTCGACAGCACGTAACAACAACAAGTAATATAGGAAAAGCAGATACAAGGAACAGCCACTATACTTGGGATGAGATAGTGCAGACCTCGTTGGAGCTCTTGGTGTTGCTAGTTGGCATGCAAATGCTCATTCTGTTGCTGATTAACAGGGGCTTACAGTTAATTGAAGGCAGGGAATTGTCTGCCTTTGATGAATAATTGTTGTTAGTCCAGTCAAGTTGATCACAATTCAAGTTGATTCCAGCTCCATGTGTGCAGAGTAAACTGTTCCATGGGGTTTCCAAGACTGTGTGACCTTTCGGTAGTAGATCACCAGGCCTGTCTTCAAGGCCTCTCTGGGTGGATTTGAACTGCCAACCTTTTGACCAGTGGTTTAGTATTTCCATGCTTGCGCCGCCCAGGGATGTTGTTGGATCTCATGGACTTTGTTAGCTTTGAAAGCTAATTTTTGTTATTGATGATGTGCACTGGATAAAGAAAAAAAATCAGCATTTTCTCTGAAGAGAGATTGCCAATGAAATGCCTGATGTCAGGTCAGACAGCAGGAGTCCACCTCCAGTTAGCACATTTTCTTCAGGAGAATTGTGCAGGAATGAGACTTCAATTTTGCATGCATAATAAATTTTGTGATCTGTTAATTCAGCTAATTTTTGAAAAATTCATTTTTCTGACTGTAACAACTTGGCAGGGGGTTAAATGAGACTGTTTAATCAGAGTCTGTCAGAAAAGTGACTAAATACCAAAGGGAGGGGTGAAATTGTTTGTTAATCCTGTCTGTTGCCAAATTGATGGCTAATGATCAAATATTTTGTAATATCTTGACAGAAACATGGGCATTTCAGGCAATGTAATATTAAACCCATTTTTGTATTTGTCTAATTCTTTTCTCTTCACGAGCCTACTCAGTGCATAACTAATTTTATAAGAAAAAGATATGCTGAAGGAAAATGTTAATGTATGAACGAATACTCAAACCTCTAGTTTTAGGTTAATTTCCCTTAGACATTTAACTTTGGTACATGGGAATTAATGATCACTGGATTCTTTTGGAGTGAAGTCCTCAAAATGTGTCCTGCCTTCCTTTCCCCGCCTCCCTCCCCTTATTTATTGATTTTCTCAGTTTAATTTTCAAGAAAGTTTTCCCAGGTGGAAATGCTTTAGCTAAATATTTCCTTTGCATACTGAATTTTTATCAAAAAGGTATAGATTTGAATTATGGTAGGGATGTGAATTTATACTTATCTGGACCAAAATTAACTTTTATGAATACTTTAATCAGATAGGAACTGAAGAATCTTCTTACTTCTTCATCACATCTTTTTTCCTCACTTGCCGCTTGTCAAGAATTTAGTATTAATAAGGAAGAAAGTAAGGACCTAAAGTCAGCACAGCAATGACTTGATTTGATATTAGCAAATTTCCCAATAAGTTACTGAAACTTAGGGGTCCTGAACCTCAACTCAGACACTTAATCACAATTCAGGTACTGAAGTTTCTATTTGTTATTGTTGTTGTTGTTGTTGTTAAGTGCCGTCGAGTCGTTTCCAACTCATAGCAACCCCAAGCACAGCAGAATGAAACACTGCCCGATCCCGTGCCAGCCCCACAATCCCTGCTATGCTTGAGCCCATCATCGCAGCCACTGTGTCAATCCATCTCATTGAAGGCCTCCCCCTCTTTCGTCGACCCTCCACCTTACCAAGCATGACATCCTTCTCCAGGGAATGGTCCCTTCTTACAACATAACCAAAATAGGTGAGACGAAGTCTGGCCATTCTTGCTTCCAAGGAGCATTCTGGCTGCACTTTCTCCAGGACAGATCTGTTAGTTCTTCTAGCAGTCCATGGTACTTTCAGCATTCTTCGCCAGCACCACAACTCAAAAGCATTTTTATTTGTTATTAGTTGTTATTATTGTTATTTATTATTAGTTGTGCTGAATTTCCAATTTATGATAAAATAGCATTCTTTCTTCACTACTGCTTGGTTTAAAAAAAAAAAAAAAAGGAAAAACAAACCTGTTGTCAATGAGTCAATTCTGACTCATGACAACTTTATGTGTTACAGAGTAGTAGTGCTCTATATTGTTTTCTTGACTGTAATCCTTAAGGAAGTAGGTCACCAGGTCTTTCTTCTGTGGCACTGCTAGGTGGGTGCAAAACACCAACCTTTTGATTAGTGGTCAAGCATAAACTGTTTGCTCCACCCAGGGACCTAACCTGTTGCTGACTCATGTCAACCCCACTTGTTACAGAGTAGAACTGTTCTCCCTAAGGTTTACTTGGCTGGAATCTTTAATGCTCAGTAAGAGGATATTTCTTCCTGTTTTCTACCTATTATCAATGAAATTATTATTATGTGCCATCAAGTCAATTCTGACTCATAGTGACCCTTTAGCACAGAGGAGACCTACCCCACAGGGTTTCCAAGGCTGTAACCTTTATGGAAGCAGATTGTACATTATTCTTTTGTGGAGTGGAGCTGCTGATGGATTCAAACTGCCAATCTTTTGGTTAGCAGCGAGTGCTTAACCACTGCATCATTAGGAATCCTTTACCTATGAGTTGTTGTTGTTGTTGTATGCCATCGAGTTCACCTGACTCATAGTGACCCCTCCTTGGGTTTCTGAGGCGATATTACTACAGGAGAGGCACCTGAAATGCTGGGTGAGTTGTCCCCCAGCCCCAAGCAGGAACAGTAACCCAAAGAATGATACTAACTAATGTTTGAAGGTGGGTCCCTGCCTCTTGGGCAGCTCTCAAGTCACACCCCAAAGAGTTCAAGAAGTGCTTAGTGTAACTTCTAATCTCTCTAAGGCTTAGTTGCCAAAACAATTAGCAGGTTTAGTCAGGGGGAAGGAAGCAGTCCATCTGCTGCTTTTGTGCCATTTAGAGCTAACAGCCAACTGATCGCCTGAATCCCTCAGACAATTAGAACCATTTGCAGCCCCCATGTCCCCATGACAATCTCATCAACACATTTATAGAGAGAAGACAGATGGCTTCATTGGAAATGAACTTGCCTTTTAAATATATAATAGCACCTTATAAATAAATAGTGCTTTACCATTAAAAGCCTTTCTTATGCATTCTGAAATCTGACGCTCACAGTAGCTCTGTTGTAAAATGGGTGATTGTTCAATGAGGCAACAGAATATTACAAAGGCGACATGATTACCCAAGTTTGTATGTGAGCCAAGGTTACAACCTAAGATTTCTTGGCTGCCAGTCCAATGCTCTTTCTACTATGCTTTTAGGTATGAGAGAGGAAATGCGATGATCTTGGATAATTTATGACAAAGGATCTAGGAATGCATATATCCTCTCCTCAACTACCCTACCTCACTTTATTGTGTCTCCTTAGGAGATGAATTCACAGGGAAGTTGCTTTAAAAAGCATATAGTACTTTATGTGCAGCTGAGCATGAGCAAAATAGTAAGTCAAACCCAAACCCACTGAGTTGATTCCAATTCATAGCGACCTTATAGAACAGAGTGGAATTGCCTCATGGGGTTTCCAAGGCTGTAATTCGTAAAGGAAACAGACCATCTCATCTTCCTCCTGCGGCTTGTGAGTTCAAACTACTGACCTTTCGGTTAACAGCCAAATGCTTTAGCCACTGCACTATCAGAGCTCCTTATAGCAAGTCAAGACTCTTGTAAATCAGGGGCAAAAGGGGTTATCTGGCCAAAGGGGATTGCTTTTCCCTCACTTAAACATGAAGGCAAATTTCAGGCTACTGCAATTGGTCAACTACGGTGGAGCACAGGAAAGGGAAGAGAAGATTATGCCAGAAAATACATGATTCAGAAGGTAGCACAGCCCTTCCTTTTTTATCACCCCACCTTCACAATGGAAGAAGCACCATACTCACATTGGTGTCACATTGATATGACCTTTTACTACATGTGATCTTGCTTACTAGCAAATGGGGACCATTCTGTGACATAGGCATAGTACGTCTTAGAATTTGAGCCATCAGGTATATACAACACTCTCCTTTAGAAAACAACATGGTAGATAAAGAAGTAAGGAGGATGAAATTTTTTTTTATGTTATCTGAGATGTAAGAAAGAAGTTGGGGTTGCAAAATAATACTTGAGTGTTTTCATAAATTTAGCAATTAGAATAATTATTTCATATAAGAAGTTTTGCTACTCAATCCTATTAGAAAGAGTGAAAAATGAGAAAGCTGTGTTTATTGAAGATTTAAATAGAAGAAAAATAATAAAACAGTTGTTTGGTGATCTCCTGTGTTATTTTTATAGATATCCTAAGATAGCACTTTCTGGGCATGTTTTCGGACTAACAGTACTGCTTCTATGTAATGATTATGTCATGGGAGAACTGATGTGGAGAAGTCTAACTTCATGCCTTTTAAATATTTTCTTTCAACTTATAGGTTAATTAAAAAAAAAAAAAAAATCATGGCCATGAAGTCAAGTCCAACTCATAGTGAGCCCCTTTGGATTTCTGAGGTGGTAAATCTTTATGGAAGTAGACTGCCCAGACTTCCTTCCATGCAGTGGCTGGGGAGTTTGAACTGTCAAACTTCTGGTTAGCGGTCAAATGCCTTAGGCACCACACCACCAGAACTATAGCACTTTAGAATGAAATACAAAGCAAAAACCATAATCTCCAAATAAGCGTGCTTTCCCAAGAAGGATGTGTTCATTAGCTCCCCATGGTGGCTTGGGTGGCATGTTGTTACATCTTAATTTCCTATGAATAGATAATGATTCTTCCTTTTGACTCTCTTTAGGAGAATGACCCAATATTTCCTCTTCTGGGAGTGGCAACAGATATATTAATATGTTAATGGCAGGGGAAAGGATATGGCAGACACATTGGTGTCACATTTAATTTGATGCTTGACTCAAAGGTTTTATTGTTTATCCTCAGTATAATGTCCTCCAGGTTCATCCACATTGTGAGATGATTCCCATATCCCTAATTGTTCTTTAATGTAACATAGTATTCCATTGTGTGAATGTACCATAATTTGGATAATCCACTCATCTGTTGATGGGCATTTAGTTTGTTTCCATACGCATGTGAGAGCTGGGCAGTGAACAAGAAAGACTGAAGAAGAGTTGATGCTTTTGAGTTATGGTTTTGATGAAGAATACTGAAGTGCCATGGACTGCCAAAAGAATGAACAAATCTGTCTTGGAAGAAGTGAAGCTGGAACACCCCTTGGAAGCAAGAATGGCCAGACTTTGCCTCACCTCTTTTGTTCATGTTGTGAGAAGAGACCATTCCCTGGAGAAGGATGTCATGCTTGGTAAAGTGGAAGTTCAATAAAATATAGGAAGGCTCTCAACAAGATGGATGGCCATAGTGACTGCAATGATGGGCTCAGGTGTAGCAAGGATCATGATTTGGCACAGGACTGGGCAGTATTTTGTTCTGTTGTACATAGGGTCACTATGAGTTGGAGCTGACTCAATGGCACCTAATAACATGACTTGATGGGAGTCCCTGGGTGGCACAAATGATTCACTGCTCAGCTACTAACTCAGAGGTTGGTGGTTCAAACCCACCTTAGAGGTACCTTAGAAATAAGCTGTGGCTATCTGCTTCCAAAAGGTCACAGCCTTTAAAATCCTATGGAGCGCAGGTCTACTGTGCACACATGGGGCTTCCATGAGGTGGAATCGACTCGACAGCCACTAACAACAGCAGCAACCACATGACCTGAGGAATAGATGAGAATGATTTGTAATAAACCTTCCCATTCTTGCATATACATTGTTATTGTTGTTGTTACGTGCCGCCGAGTCGGCCCTGACACATAACGACCCCTCCTTGGGTTTCCGAGGCAGTAACACTATGGAAGTAGATTGTCCAACCTTCCTTCTGAGGAGTGGTTGGTGGGTTTGAACTGCCAGCCTTCTGGTTAGCAGTCAAGTGCCTTAGACACTATGCTATCAGAGCTCCTGCATGTACATTAGAACTTTTAAAGTACTCATTAATATTTTAAAATACTTACTCCATTTATTTTTCTTAAACTCTTCTTTGCACAATTTCTTTAGATAGGAAATCTTTCCTTCAACATTAAAACAGTGATTGAAATGCACCCATCTTAAATACCTGCAAGATCTAAATTAGTAGAGTCTCAATTAATGAGGTTTATTGTACATTATGTATAGTACATCTGTAACACTCATGCCTAATGAATTTTGCTTTTAGTAATTAGATATTATTTAATTATAGCTAGAATTGTTAATATCACCTTGTTAAATTACATATGAAAAACTATTTTGAAAGTTGAAGTGATTTGCCTAACATCACAAATTCTGTTAGGGAACTGAAAATGTCATATATTTTTTTGTACCTCAGTGTTATTGGTGAGAATTAAGTGCAGGCATATATTGTTATACAAACTGTAATTTTCATGTAGACTATATAAAGTCTCTCTTACTGTTATGTGTTTTATATAACACTTAGCATATGGTGACTCCTAAGTACCAATATGAGATGTGTGTGCATGTACATGGGAAGAAGTGTGATGAAATAAATTACATTTTCTGTCTCCTGTTTCCTAGGAAGTTGATATTCATTCTTTGAAACAGAAAAGGGGAAAAAGTTCAACTTTTGGGGATTATGATTTCCTGTTTTATATGATTTTGTGATTGTTAGTCTTCCTTACATTTTGAGTGAAAACTAGATCTGGGGGTGAGAATTCGTGCTCAGTCACAGTGCAGGCATCAGTCAGCTTCAAGTTGCACACTGAAAAATTACTTAAAATAGAAGGCTTTAAAAGTGCTTCTCTAAAACACTAAGCTCATCCTGAATTTTAACTTTTTAAATTTTTAAACAGTTTTGGACCCACAGGAAATTACTAGGAAATGTACACCCTTCACTCAGCCTCCTCCAGTGTTACCATCTAGTATAATTGTAGTGGTGTTGTTATTAGCTGCCATCAAGTTAGCCCGTAACTCACGGTATCCCCAATTGCAATGGAATGAAACACTGTCTGGTCTTTGTTATCCCTATGATTGGATCATTGTGATCCAGAGGGTCTTCATTGGCTGATCTGTAGAAGTAGATCACCAGGCCTTTCTTCCTACTCTTAATCTGGAAGCTCCACTGAAACCTATTCAGCCTCATAGACAATCCACCACTGGATTTGCATTGCAGCGCATGAGATGCATTGGCCAGGAATCAAACTGTGGTCTCCACACGGAAGGTAAGAATTTTACCTCTCAATCACCAAGGCCTTGTATAATTATAGTACAATATGAAAACTAAGGAATTTACATTGGTAAAATCCAGAGTTTCTTTGGATTTCTTTTTTTTTTTCTTTTTTTTATTCCCAGTGTATATCCCTCCGTGCACTCCTGTCCCCTGAGCTGTCTCCCTGTGCCTAGGCAGCTCTTCTTTCTCAATGATTATTCTCTCCA
>NW_006921736.1:2478795-2480315 GCF_000298275.1 Orycteropus afer afer
CTCCTTTTTTGGTATTTTCATGCAAATTCTTCTGCTAGTTGGGGTTTAGTCCACTTCTATATCCTTTCCTTCAAGGCTCAGGGGTCTAGGATTATCTTTTGTGTCTGTGTTAATTGGTTTCCCTTTTCTTTGTTGAAGAGGGTCTGTGCAGTCTTTCTGCCTAATCCGCCATCTTGCTGGAACTTTTAGTGAGTTTCTTTAGATTTCATTAGTAATTTGTGTATTCATTTGTGTGTGTGTATGTGTGTAGATCTATGCAACTTTATGGCATGTGTAATTTCATGTAACTTCCACAGAGTGAAGTCACTTGACTGTACCATCATCACCATAGCTCCCTTGTGCTATCATCTCTTTATACTCACGCCCACCTCTCCCTCATCCCTAACTCCTGACAGCCACTTATCTGTTCTCTACCTCTGTGCTTATGTATGCCTTGAATGTTACTTAAATGGAATCATATCATGTATAAACTTTTTGAGATTGTCTTTTTAAATTTCCTTGAGGCTCATTTATCTTATATCACTAGTTCATTCCTTTTTTTCCCCAATTGTGATTTGGATAAAAGTTTACAGAGCAAATTGGTTTTCCATTCAACAATCTATACCCATTCTGTTTTGTGACATTCTCTGCAATCTCCACACTGTAAAAGTATGCTTCCCACTTCCTCCCTATGCCCACTCCATCCCTTCAGTTCTTCCCATCCCCCCCCCCCACCTTCTTATATCATTCACAGAGCAAATGCTCTCCTCTGGATCCCATATGCCTGATTGTTGTAATGAGTGCATATCCTCATATTGTTCACTTTATGTATCCGTCTGTTGTCTGGTTGACAGTTGAGTCACAGAGGTTAAGTTCGGTTCCTAGCTTTCAGGGTGTCTAAGGGCTATAGTTTCAGTTTCCATCAAACCAGTAAGCGTGGTCTTTTTTATGATTTTGAGGCTTTTTCCACATTCCTCCCACAACACTCTATCCAAGACTTAGTTCATTCCTTTTTATTGTTGAGTAATATTCCACAGTTTGTTGAACCAGTCACCTAATGAGGGGCATTGGATAATTGTCAGTTATTGGCTATTGGTAATAAAGATGTTGTGAACATTCTGAGGAAAAGGTTTTTATTTCTCTGGGGAAAATACCCAAGTGTACAATTTGTGGATTGGATGGTAAGTCCACTTTTAGTTTTAAAAGGCACTACCAATGGACTCACTTCCATGGATTAGCTGTCAGCAAAACAGTAGAAAGGCCTCCAACAGAACACCTATCCCAGCAAGATGCACCCACCTGTCCTAGGGAGGTAGACCTCTTAGATCTATCAACAATGAGAGATTAGAAGGGCAACATTTATGGGAAAACTGGATAGATAGGAATGCATAGATAAGAACACAGGGAAGGGGTATATGGCGAAGAGATGGGAGGAGAGCTGTTTACTGTTGGGATTGTAATGGGTGCCACGAAACCAAATGTGTATGAACTGTTGAGAGTGAAATGAATCTGCTTTGTAAATTTGCACACAAATAACTATA
>NW_006921736.1:2480415-2483721 GCF_000298275.1 Orycteropus afer afer
GCCAAACTATCTCCCAGAGTAGCTATACCATTTTACATTGTGAGTTTCCCCACATCCTACCAAAGTTTGGTACAATTACTACCTTTTATTTTAGCCATTCCATTAGATGTGTAGTGATATCTCACTGTGGTCTTAATTTTCATTTCCCTGATGGCTAATGATGTTGAATACTCTTTCATGTGCTAATTTGCCATCAGTATATTTTCATAGGTGAAATGTCTGTTTATGTCTAGTGTGAATTTTCTAAATGTATTATTTGTATTTTACTCTTGAATTTTGAAAGATCTTTACATATTGCAAATATAAGACCGTTGTCAGATATGTGATTTACAAATATTTTCTCACAGTCTGTAGTTTATCTTTTCATCCTCTTTGTGGGGTCTTTTGAAGAGCAAAGGTTTTTCATTTTCTTGAGATCCCATTTATCAATTTTCCCTGTCATCAATTATTATTTTGGAGTCAAGTCTAATAATTCTTTGCTTGGTCCTAGGTCCAGAAGATTTTCTCCTATGTTTTTTTCCCCACAGAAGTGTTACAGTCTTACATTTTACATTTAAGTCAGTGATTTCTTTTGAGTTAATTTTTGTATGAAGTGTTAAGTTTTAAGTTAAGGCCCATTTCTATTGCCTATTGACATGCAATTGCTTCAGCATTATTTGTTGTAAAGATTACTGTTCCTTCATTAAAACACAGCATGATATTTTAAAAGAAATACTCCTTATGGAAGGAGACTGCCACATCTTTCTCCCACAGAGTGGCTGGTGGTTCAAACCACTGACCTTTCGTGTAGCAAGCGTTTTAACCCCTGTGCCACCAGAGCTCCTTAATTTGAGTCCTGTGTACTAATAATTAGAAGTGTTTAAGCACCTACTATGTGCCAGGGAGTTTATTAAATACTTTACCTGCATTCCTAATCATTTCTTATTTACAGGAAAGAACACACATGGCCAATATTATTACCCTCATTTTAAGGATTTTGAATCAAAGGTTTATAGAAATTAAGAGACTTATCCAAGATCACAAAGATAATGTACGACAAAGGTAGAATTAGAATCCATATCTGTCTGACTTGAAAATCCATTGCTGTGCTTAATATGAACATACTTTCTCACCAAAGAAAGCTCAGCATCAGACCTGTTTGTCTCTGAAGTCCTGATCTCTTCGTGCCATTAGCACTGATGACCTCTCTAGTAGACCCTTAAAAGTACGTTTCTTTAGCTAAAGAGTTTGGCTGGCATTTTGGAATGGTCTTGAGATTCACCCTGGCACCTGCCACATTGCCTGTGACAGTGTTAGAAAATGAAATGGTTGCCTTCATCCAGAATCATGTTTTAGCAATTGTCTTCCCATGCCAGTACTTGTAGCCAGAGTAGCTGACACATTCTTGCTTCTTTTTATTCAATTTGTATTTAACAGAACTTCTTGCAGACCCATGTTGATTTTTAACAAACATCATGTAGCTAAGGATAACTTTCTTTATTTAATGACTCTCTAATTCTGTTTGAAAATCTTGATAGGCTATTTTCCCAGACATTAACCTGTAGTAATGGTTTCTTTGTGGTTTACATGTTACACCCTCACTTTACATCTATTTCTAATGTCCTCCTTTTCATTTCATGGAGGCTCACTTAAGTGTTACATATTGAAGCAGAGTGAATAAGAGGGTCACCTCATACCATATGTTGCTTGGAAGGAGGGTGGTGGTTGGGGGGGGTTACCATAATTCTACTTTGTTTCATAAACATTTGATATTTGGTCATCTTTTTACAAATAGGAGGCTAGATGAAGCAGTAGTTAAGCACTCGACTGTTAATCCAAAGGTTGGCAGTTCAGACCTACCATTCACTCCGTGAGAGGAAGATGTGGTAGTCTGCTTCCATAAAGCCTAGGAAACCCTATGGGGCATTTCTACTCTGCCCTACAGGGTCACTTTGAATCAGAAATGACTCAATGGCAGTGAGTTTGGTTTGGTGTTTGGTATTGCAGATAGAAAATCCCATGGATAGAGCAAAATCTGAAGATGAATTGCTTTGCTTCTGCTACTGATTACTTGCTGGATGACCTTGAGCAGCCTCCAATTCTAAACCTGCCCATCATGAGAGTTCAGATCACAGTGGAAATAAATGCTTTGCTCTCAAGGGTTAGCTTTTATTGTTTTCTTGTTTTATGAAATGTATGAGTTGGTCTTTTGGAAGCAGGAGTAAGGGTGTTGGTTTTTTACAAGAGCCATAAGAAAGGACCTATCTCAGGCAGCAGGCAAGAAACAGGCATGGGTATAAGTTAGTGTGACACAGAACATTCTCCAGTATGTGGGCTCTGCAGAATAGCCTCCAGCAAATTCCTGTTTTGGTACCTGCTCTGTCTCCAGAGTCAGTAACAATACCTGGCATATAGTCAAGGCACAGTAAATACTTGTGGAAGGAAGAGAGGGAGGGTAAAAGAGAAGAAGGAAGGAGTGAGGTAGGAGGCAAGCAGGGTAGTTAGAGGTATTGGTAATGGTAGTATAATGACTCACATGTATCGGGGCTTATTATGTACCAGGCATTTTGTTATTCCTTGTAAGTAATTTTATTGCATCCCTATGTCAACCCTGTGAGGTAAGATGTGTTAAAATATGGCACTTAATTGTCAGAGAAACTTAGGTATCAAGAAGGTCAGTAAAGAGTCAGAGTTAGTATTTGAATCTAAGCACCCTAATTCCATGTTCTAACCTCATAGTTAACCAATTTGATCCCCATTTTACATATGGGGAAACTGTGGCTTACCCATTTTCAAAATATTTTAATCCTGGAATCACAGGCACATCTTGAACTGGTGTCTGAGCACAAAGAGAGGTTTGGTACCCACCTCACTGTCAATCCACAGTAATAATACTCCTGTACTAGGGGTGGTGGTTTGTCATTTAGAAAGGATTTACACTGTTAACATTTAATTTTGTGTTTTAAACAGACCAGAGAGGTCTGAACTCATTTCCTCGTTTTATAGAGAAGACATTGAGATCAAGAGAGGTAAAAGAGATTAACCAAAGTTATCCAAGACTCTTTACTCTTAGTTCAATTCTGTTTCCTTGGGGTCTCGGGACACTGAAGGCCACAGATTCCTTGAGCAGGGGAACCTAACAGGATGAAGTACGAGGTTCCAAGGCACATGGGGCTAATTTCACAACTTGAAAGCTTCTGTGGAAGTGTGGAAATGAGCTGAAATAGCAGACAGAAGAGAGTGCTGTGCAGAAGAACATAAACAGCCAGTTGCCTTAGAGTCCATTCTAACTCATGGTGACCCCATGTGGGTCACAGTAGAACTGTG
>NW_006921736.1:2483980-2485137 GCF_000298275.1 Orycteropus afer afer
TTAGAAGTTGGATTCTGGATTTCTAGTTAAGATTGTTTTTGTTATTTGCCATGGAGTTGGACCCAACTCACAGCGACCCCTCCTTGGGTTTCCGAGGCAGTATCACTATGGAAGTAGATTGCCCAACCATCCTTCCATGGAGTGGTTGGTGGGTTTGAACTGCCAGCCTTTTGGTTAGCAGTCAAGTGCCTTAGGCACTATGCTACCAGAGCTCCTTAGTTAAGATTAGAAAAATAGTGTTTGATGTTTCCACACACTTCTCTACTATTCCAATAGTTATTTCTTAAGCATTGTAACTTGCACAAAATTGGGTCAAGGATTCCTTGTTATCAGTAGGTCTTTTTTTTGTAAATTTGTCGGACAGAGTTTTGTGACTGAGAATAATTTATTTTTGTTTTTGTTGTTTATGATACAGTTGTTAAACTCTGCCTTTAAGAAAAAGTATTCTTTCCAAAAGACATTCATTATTGAGCACTTACTATGTTTCAGGGTCCTGGGGTGCTACAAGTGGATTGCATTCACCTGCTAACCTAATGGTTAGGAATTCATACCCACTCAACAGTGGCATGAAATAAAGCCAAGAATATCCAATGGAGCAGTTCTTCTTTGTAACACGAGGGTCCCCATGAGTCAGAAGAGGCTCAAGAGCACCGAGCTTATTTGGTTGCTTTTGATTTTACTATGTTTAAGGCACAAGGCTTTAAATATAGGTAAATGCTTATCTCTGCTTGAAGATTATACTGTTCACAATGGTTTTCAAAATGTATTTTGGGAAACCTTGGGCTTCTAAGGAGATTGCTATGACTGGGTCAAGGAATGAAGTATGATGACAGTTGGACAAGACTCTGTCCCAATGTAAACTTCCCACTCAACTGTGCCTGCTTTGCTTATCTGCTTTATATTTTGGGTAGTATTTCACTTGTAAAATAGCTTTTTTTGCACTCCGACAAACAAATTATGGTAGCCACTTTTATATTGAAAAAAAAAAAAACATCTCTAGTGACATCAGAAAAATCAGTATGTTAGTAACATGAACCCAGTTCTCAGGGATCACCAAACAGTTGTTAAGTGCTGTCGAGTCATTTCCAACTCACAGCGACCCCATGCACAGCAGAACGAAACACTGCCCGATCCCGCGCCAGCCCCACAATCCCTGC